>NC_092874.1:35446668-35726668 GCF_028372415.1 Notamacropus eugenii | reverse complement strand
AAAGAGGAGTACAGAGTCACTGATGGAAAAAGTCACAGTCTGATGGAAAAAGGCCAGAGCCAAAGGTATGGCTAGACTAACAAACTAAGATAACTTCAATACGGAATATTTTTGAAGGAAAATATCTTTAAGTATTTTGTGAGGAATCTTAAAATTGAAAAAAAAGGGGAGGTAAGTAAAAAATGTTTCTTACAGAATGAATTTCTTGGGCTGATCTTAGTGACGTCCATATTTGTGAGGATAAAGGTATTCTATGATATAAGGAAAAACATATCAGAGTCTTTTCTCATTAACCAATTTCAAATTTAGATCAACTAGAAATTGCAGTTTATCCAGAAATAGCCATGAGGCAGCCAAAAATTTATAGGCAAAAATCAATCTTTGCCAGAATATAAATGTATTTTTTAAAAAAGTATTTGATACTAAGATAGTCACAGGGCGTATATACCCCATATGAATGCCCTAATCTACACATTTTTTTCTGCCAAAAATAGAAATCCTCCATTTTCTAAACCTGTTTTATTCAATCTGGACCTTAACATTAATCATAGGTAGCTACATGGTACATTGGATAGAGTGCTGGTCTTAAAGTAAGAAGATAATCGTTCAAATCCTGCCTCACTCTTCCTAGCTGCATGACCCTGAGCAAATCACTTAACCTCTTCTCTCAGTCTCAGTTTCCTCATCTGTCAAATAGGAATGATGAAAGAACTAACTTTATAAGGGTTCTGAGGATTAAATGAGACAGGATATGCAAAACTTAAGGTGCTGTATATATGTTAGCCATAGCATTGTTATGTTTACTCTTTAGACCCTAATCTAAAAAATGAACAAATGAAAACCCAAACAAATTCAGCTACTCTGAATAATCACCCAGTAAGCGTACAGAAACAGCCTATGATGTACTGAGTGAGCACTGGGGCTACAAAAATGTATCAGTCTCTGGACACAATAATGCTCGTTAGATCTTGTGTCCTATCCTAAACCACATCTGTATAGTAACATTAATCAATAGCCGTTAATTCCAATTGACCTTTTTCTTCAATTAACTGATATGACAAAAGTCAGTTAGTATACTGGCAAATGTGACATATTCCTCTCTCAATGGGGCAGGTAGGGGGTGCCACAGTGCAGAGTGCTGGGTCTGGATTCAGGAAGACTCATCTTCCTGAGTTCAAATGAGACCTCAGACAATTACTAGCTGTGTGACCCTGGACAAGTCACTTAACCCTGTTTGCCTCAGTTTCCTCATCTGTAAAATAAGCTGAGGAAGGAAATGGCAAACCACTCCAGTCTCTCAAAAACCGATCCAAACTGTTGTACTGATTTTTAAGTTTTTGAGTTACTTTCGCCAATAAGCTTTAACTCTAAAACAGGACACCCTGCTCATTCATGGAGAATATATTTAGGACAGCTATAAGTGAGGAATCTCTGAATATTAATTGGCACTTTCAGGGATAATAGGGGCCAGAAATACAGACTGCCCTGTAGGAGGACCAGAAGAGTCTTTACGGTGGAGTTACTCAATTCCACTGCTCTCTTTTCCTTCTCCCATGTCATCTTCCCAGAGGTAAACTGGTCCAGGACATCATATGCATCTCCTTCTCCCTCTTCCTCTTGCCTCCTCCGCTTCCTTCTTTCTCTCTCTCCCTCTTTCACTTCTCCACCTCCCAACCCCCACTTTCCTGGGAACTCTGTCTTCTAGTGAGATTACTGCACTGATTGTCACAGTGAAGCTGGGCTGAGGCCAAGAACTGGGGGGGAAACTTCCCTTAACCCTTCCTCCCACTAATGCCACAAATATTAAAAACCATGAATAAAGAATATATACCTTAAAACATTATACAGGTAAAATCTTGTCAAAAGATGTTTTTGCTAAAATGAGCATTTCAAAATTACCATGAAGATTCACCAATCAGCCAGATGCATTCTGGTGTTTCTACAAAAATGAAATTTAATTCTGATAAAATAAAGGTCATCTCCTATTAATTTGGGGGAGGGATAGAATGCCACCTATTCCATGTATTTGATCACTATATACTACTTAGCAAGCTACAAAGCTTGGCAAAGGGTTTCTTTTTTTTTTTTATTGCTATTTTAAGCTTTGCAGCAGTATAAGATACAGATACTCAGCCCTCCAAATTATTTCTAGTCCCATTGATTTGTGACATGCCATATGGCGCTTATATTGAAGACATCCTGATTACCATATCAGAATTCCTATACTCAAATTAAAGGTCAGAGTGATTTTTATCATCTATGATCATGAGAAATGTGAGAGCTCCTTAGCCCTATCTTCTACTACCTCAAGGCCTAGAATCCAAGTTGCCGAGCCATTTAGGAAGTACTTAGAAGGAAAGCTAGTGACTTAAAAATACCTATCCTTCTCTCTTGGTAGAGCCATTTTGCATGAAGGTAACAATTCTCAGCTTTATCAATATCTGTACATGACAGGTACCAATGTTGAACTTTTACAGTGACAAAGGACCAAAGGTAAAAACAATGAAAGCTAATGCAGAAAGCATGCCTTGTGAAATCGACTTTTCATAATCCTTTGTCTAAAAAGAATCCAAGTCAGATGAGGTTGTACATGGAGACAGTTTTACAAACCCTTCTGGCAATGCAATCCTAAACTGCCGGAAACCTTTGCTTTATAATCACACTACAGAATAGGGAAGCCCCACCTTTTCAAACACTAAAATCAAAGTAATACTTTCACATAAAAAACACCTCCTATAGTACTACTAATGTGCTTGTGCTGGACATACACCTTAAGTCTCAGAGCTCTCAAGGGGTTTGCTGTGGAATAAAATTAGATTTCAACATCTGCCACCATCAAGAAAAAAATTCCATTTCTGTCTCCCATATGAAAACACTGTAACCAGCGAAAGGTAACTGAACCATGATACCTTAATGGTTATTACCCAAATCAACTATTTTTTTTTAAACAGTAAAATTAGGGGATTCTGCTTTCATAATTATTTGAATGTGTTATCTTACTAAATGTTTGACAGAATCCCAATATGATTTAATTGGAAAAAAACTGCTCATTTTAATATTTGGAGTATAAAAATATTCAATTGTAGTGATCTCACCTTTTTTCTTGCTTCAATGTAGGTAACCTTACACTTTCAAAGTAAATACGAAAATCCAACTTTACTCCAAATTTACTTGGAAATTTCTATTAAATCAAATCTCATGGGTATCCATCAAGAAGACACAATTGTAATAATAAACTCTACTAAAGGTATTACTATATAACCCTGTGGCACCTTGGTCAAGTGATTTAGCTTTTCCCAGGCCTCAGTTTCCTCATTTGCAAAGTGAGACAGGTTGGATTAGATAGCATCTGAAGTTTCTTTCAGCTCTAGGTACATCTGAGTAAAGACTATAAACATATTTATGATTTGTAAAAATACACATCATATTTTTGTAATGTAGTAGCAATTAAAAATTATGCCAGTATGGTTTAATGTACCTGCCAAAGTTTTCTAAAATTGTAGAAAATTCAAATTATAGCAGAAACAAAAGGACACAGAAATGAGCAAAATCACCCTTGTCTGTGAATAGGCTGCTTTGCCTCTTCCAGATCACATTTGCAAAGAACTGGGTTCTAGAAGGACTGAGGGTCTGGGTTAAGAGCCAAGAAGGAAAGACCCCCTCTCCACTCCTATCAGTGTGTTCTTAAGCAGCCCAACAAGATCAAGTTCTCTTGATGGTTAGCATGGTAGCATGGTTAGAGGGCTCATGTTGCTTCTCCCTAGCTAGTAAGTGCCACAGGAAATTTAAATGATTAACTCAGAAGATGAAGATACCAGGGCAAGCCCTGAGCCACAGGAGTCAGAGGCCACAGAACAGAATGAAGGGAAGGAAATCCCCCTTCACTGCACATTCATGTCCAATCTTCTCTCCAAAGGATGGTCCAAATCCAGGCTACTCTTAGAGTATGGTTCTAAACTATGAAAAGTCATCTGTCTCTTTCAAATTATTATCTTTTTAGTGCTGAAACTGCTGACTATGGGCAAGGCTAGACAGCTCTCCAAATATTTTTTTTTCCTGATCTGCATCTTCAACATGTTAAAACAGAACTTGAGTAAATAACTCTGTTTTGTTCTTCTCCTGGCTTGATACTTTCCCTATGTTGGCAGAATTCAATGCTTTGTAATAATTTCGGTTATTCATATCATAAAGAAGAGAAAGAAAACACAGTTTTAGGAGAGTAAAAGAGAAGAATGAAATGGTTGGGGCAGCAACAATGGAACCATCTTGGGTACCATTCATCATGGGGAATCTCAATTGGTTGGTCATTTTATTACCTGCTTATGTTTTATGAAGTCATTTGGACCAGGGAGATTTACCTTAACCCGATATAAAGAAATCAATTGGGCAGAACGCTTGGAAGTAGATCTCTTCTTCCACACTGGAAGTCCTTAGTACAGACACTAATAAAGTAGGCTGTTCAAGAAGTCCAGGAACATCCCTCATGTGATATAGTAGGAACAGTTTGGGTGCTGAGGAAGAGAAGGCTAGCTTACATTTTATAAAGAGACTGAGGTACAAGGGAGCAGCTGAGAGAGCTCAAGCACAGGACACAACACAGATATGCAAGGACCTGAGGGATCAGTTGAGCCAAACATGAGATGACACAGAGTTATATACAATTCTGTGATCTCAACCTTTTATTTTTAAACAAAAAAGTAACTGTTTTTTTTAATCAAGGTTGAATTCCATTATGTAATTAAAAAAAATTAATAGCTTGCCTGTTTGTAGTGTTTTGGGAGACACCTTTACCCTCTGAGAAAAAGGTCTTTTAACCTTGTTTTTTGAGAATACAGGCTAAACCCCAAAGATAGCATGTCGCCAAGAAAAGAAATGAGAAAAGATACTTGAATGTGAGCTCCTCCTCACTCTGACATTAAATCTCCAAAGTGAGAATGGTGGCAGGGGTAGACAAGGGGCTAAAGTGAGAACAGGACATTTGTCGTTAATGTACAGTCTTGCCATGTAAATAAAGATATCTGAAGAAGCATACAGGTTTGAAGCTGCTCTAACATTCTATCATAATTAGAAACATTTCAAGAGCCCTGTAATTTCCAATCAAAATTACAGTAATTTCCGATATACAAGCCATGATTCATGACAGAATTTTACATTCCATGAGAGATTACAGTGGCCTGATGTATGACACGCTGAGTACAGCACTAACATAAACAATTCAGTTTAATGTTTAAACAGCACTTGATGTTTAGAATCCCACAATAAAAGAAACATATTATTGTAGAAATTATCACTTTGACAGTGATTGAAGGGTAGGCAGGCATGTGGCCTATAAAGCTACAATTTTTACAGTCCACAGCTTGAGTTTAATCATTTTTATATAACATTTCCAAAATATCCCTTAAGTATTCCTTACAGCCTATAACTTAAAAAAGAGCAACCTCTTCCTAAACTGAAGCTTACATTAAGTTCCACTAGTGATGCTGCAACCGTAAAATTTTTTTAAATGCTAAAAATGGCTATTGTAACATCGCAGACTAAATGCACGATTGCATATTTTACCAGAAATGGACAGCTAAATGATTCTCAATAAAATCCCTTGGAAGGGCTTTCAGGAATAACAGTTTTCGAACTTTGAGGGAGGTTATTTGCAGACAGGTCTCATTCTTAGACTGGTCGACAAGCTTGCTGGAGGAGAAGTGCAAGGCAGCTTGTCATCATTGAGGCTCCAGAACCCAGAACAGGGACTTGCATAAAGCAGGGATCTAATGAATGCTTGCTGAATTGGATGAGGCATTCTATAAGTTTGTGATTTGTAGAACCTGACATCAAAGCCTGGAATGACCATAACACCTCTCATAGAAATGTTTTCCAATTTTTTGTTGAAAAGAGAAAATAATTCTCTATTCTGTTCAGCCTTTTAGATCCTCTTAATTGTTTTGTCAGCATATGCATATATGGTTTGACTTTACTCACAAAGAGTATTCTACTTGTATTGGAAAGTGAAGAATTTGTACAAATACCACTCAATATCTTTTCCCTTGCTATTTTTCATGAAATGAATAGAAGACTGTTTCATTTCTACTTTTCTGCATTCATATTTGCAAATTTCATAAATTTATAATAGATTGCTCACTGTAATTAAAACACTGTATACATTCATACTATTTGGAAGATTTTTGCATAAAAGGAAAGTATATAATATGTCAGTATACATGAAAATTTATTTGGAGGTTAAAGAATTCAGCTTTCCTTATAATAGTAGCAGTGAGCGAGGAGAGGTTATGGTCAGAACAGAAGAATCAGAATTATTATTTTAAATATTTATATGAGGAAAACCAAGGTAGTTAGAATATTTAAGTAACAGTAATAATTCAGGGCTTCCCCTCCCTCCCATAATATGCCGCTCTGTGACAATACTCAAAATTTCCAATTCTCCTAAACTTGTAAATAGGATCCAGCAGTAAATTTTTAAAATGTTTTATTCATCATGACCAAATAGGATTTGTAAATGTAATGTTCCTTCTCCTTAAAGTACTTTGCATTAATTATATATATGTATATATAGTGCGGTATTTACATATATATGTATATACACACATATGTGTGTGTGTATATATATATATATATATATATATATATATATATATATATATATATATATATATATATATATATGCTGTCTCCCTCTATTAGAATGAAAGGTCCCTGAGGTCAGGGACTATTTCATTTTTTCCTTTGTATCCCCTAGCACAGTTCCCAGATCGAAGTAAGTGCTTAACGAATACTTGTTTGACTGATTGATTTTTTTCATACTGTCCACATAATCCCTCCCCCTAATCTATTCCCACTGCACTACCCCTAGACCCCTCTGAACCTTCTTTTCCCTCTATTCTCTTTGCCCTGAAGATCTCACCCACTCTGCTACCTCTAGGTAGTGGTGCCCCAAATCTTTATTTCTGTGTTTTAATCTCTCTGTTCAGTTACTGTGCTGCATTTCCATCTGCAACCTGGATCTCCTACCAACAATTAAGTTCTACATGTAAAAAACTGAATATATCCCCTGCCAAGAACTGTTCATGCTCTGGATGTCCCCATTTCTGTTGAGTACCACCATTTTCCTAGTCAGCCTCAGACCTCTAATCCATCTTTGACTTCTTCCTCTTCCTCTTTTCACACCCAATCAGTGATCAACTTCTGTCATTTCCACTTCCCTTAACCCTAATCAACTTCATCATAAAGCCACCACACTGATCTTTCAACTATTCAAGTCTATCCATGTTTCTTCCCCACTCCAAAGCTTTTAGTAGATGCTTATTGCTTATAGAGGAAACTGCAAACTCCTTAATGCAACATTAAAGGTCCTTCACAATCCAAGTGCAACATCCACAGATATATTTAGCATTATTTGCTGCCTCTTCCTATACTACCGTGTTCCAGCCAAATTAGACCCCTGGTCATTCTCCCATCTTGTCCTGCTCCTTTCTTCCTCTGTTTATGCCGGGTATCTCTCACACCCAGGACACAATCCAGCCATGTTTTCTCCTGTTACACCCATCTTTTCATTGAAGAAATAGAACAGGTGTAATCCTTTCAAAGCCTTCCTTACTCCCATCTGAAAGCAATGCATCATTTGCCTGCATCATACTCCCCCTAATATTGGATGTGCTTGGGTACGTATTCTATCCTTCTCTGTTTACATTAAACAAGAATTAGGTTAATTTTTCAGCTTTGTATCCCTAGCATCCAGATACTCTAAATACATGTGTAGCAAATTCAAAAATACCCTAAAAGAAATTATGCTCTCAACTAAAGTATACTGTTGACCAAAGTCATGACTCAAGTGCACGGAGGAAAGACATGATGATGTACTGGCAACCCTACTGGCATCATTTATTTAAAACAAAAGAAAACCAAACAAAAAAAACCCAACCCAACTTGTTGCTTCCTGGTTTTGGATTAGGCTCTTACCTGGCTTTTGGTTGCTGCAACCTTTGCAAAGAGTGCTTGGGACACCTTTGCTCGCTTCATTTCCTGCTGAATCTCATCGTAAATGGAAGCGTTAATGTTCATGGCATTGTTCTCTGGCTTCCCATTCCGCTCCGTGGCAATTGTTGCTGTTTTTACCTAGGACATATTTTAAACATGACTGTCATTCTTTGGCAGTGAACAGAGAGATGTTGCATTGTTTAGAAGATTCGCAAACACAGCTTCCAAACTAGAGGTTGTTGTACTTTTTTACAATAGCCTTTACTACAATTTGGTCATCTACCATTATGTCCTGCCCAGAGATCAAGCTGCCTGAGCTAAGGAAGTCATATTTTCACAGGTGACTGCATTTGTAATAGGAGAGTCACTGCCAACTTACAACCAGGAATTACAGTGTCATAAAGTGAGTTTTCTGGAAAACAGACAATAGCTCCAAAGACTTGAAAACCCTAAAAGAATTATTCCCCAATTATCTTAAACTGCGATTCTAACCTAAAAAACAATTAAAATCATAATGTAGAGTGATATTTCTTCATTGGTGCCCAATGCCTAATACAGATAATTATATCACTGATAGGTATTACATATTCGTGATCTTTTAAATATTGACTTTGCTTTTATGCTTTTCCCTCTTACTTGTTTCATTTAAAAAATCTTCCATAACAAAGCAATTTTCAGTACTGCATATTTAAATCTTCTATCCATCCATGAAACAGGTATAGTGCCTTTCCTAATTATCATCAAGGCTTGTTCTATTTTACACGTGTGTGTCCAAGCTGTTCTGTAATTATTTCATCTTTTTCTGGCAACCATGTATATAGTTTTTCCTTTTGACTTGTGTCCCCACACTATCAGGGACTATTTCCCTCTATCTAAAAAGAACATTATTGTGCATTACTCAAAATGCACAATGACTCAATAAGATTTTTTTTTTTACAATATGTGACCTTGAAGTGAAGCATCAGCACTGAAGTGTATCAATGGATATGAAAATGCCAAATTGATAATTTCAGGCAGTGTCATAGATCTTGGGCAAATGCCAAACTCAACTTTAAAAGCTTACTGATATTACTATTGTTTTTTAAAAGTTCAAATAAGTAGATATTCTGCTACATTTACATTTTTTTAATGTGGGTTGATATTAATTAACTTGAGAACCTTCACAAAATCTACATAGAAATGATAAGATTTTCTTCCCTGAGAAATTAAAGGTTAGCTGGTATAGAAGCAAAATCTTATCTCAAATGTACAATGTACTTCTCCAACTACAAAAATTTTTTAAGGACTTAATTTTGTACAGGACTATACAAAGACCTAGGTCCTTTCTATTAGTAACTTAAAAATCTCATTTGCTAACATGTAACAGAAACAGGAGAAAATGAACTTAAGTTATAGAACGAACTAATGACCTCTGAATTCCTAAAGATATGTTTCCCCCTTATAATGTTACACAATTTGTCAAATGTAAAAAAATAATTTCCATGTTGCACAAAATCCTGGGTATATAAGAGTGGTTCTAAACAAGAGAAATTAATTTTTCTCCCATAAACACTAGATTTTTTTAACATTTGGCTCAAAAATTTATGTTCCTAATTTTTACAAAATTGTTCTTAGATGTGAGGCAATTATTATACTGGTTGAATTTTTAAATTACTTTTTGAAAATAGAGAAGTTATTGATAAAGTAAAAGAGAAACAAACGTCCTATGTAGAAAGTAAGACACCCTCGACAGTAGCTTCCCTTCATCACTAGTAGCTGAGTGACCTTGGGAAATTCAACCCCTCTGACCTTCAGTAGTCTCACCTGTGAAATGTTGTTGTCAAGCTCTTAAGGACAGGGGCTGGACCAGAAAATACCTTAAGGGAGATCCCTTCCAGCTCTGGAACTAATGATCCTAATTATCTAATGACCCTTTCATAGGTATAGTGACTTAAAAGATCCCAATGAAGTAATTTGGGAAACGATGTCATAGGGTCCCCCAAAACCTAGCACATTTACAGAAAGTGCTCACACCTCTATGATTTAAGATTTACAATTTATCTATGAGATGGACTTGCATTGGAGCAAAAGAATATATTTGGATGCTTTCATTTACTATTTTTTCCCTTCACTGTTTAAAGGATTAAAAAAATTTAATTTCAACATTACAGTGAAAACCCTTTGTTATGGAAATGCTGCTGGGGATATATGTTCCCCAAAACATTGAAGGCAAAGAGTACAGCTAGAGAAATCTACTTAACAAAATGTAAAGTGTAAACTAAAAACACAGCTCTGGGTACTTCTCAACAACAACTCTTTTCACTCCTTTGCAAAATGCACATGCTTGCACTAGAATTTAACATATGGCACCTGGACTCCGTTCATCTCTTTCAGTCCTCCCATTTGTTTTCTGGGTTCTGTCCAGCACAATTTCTCTTGAAAGATCATAACTTTAACTAAAAAAGCACAACTTATAAAATCATATAAATAATCCATTCAAAAGCTTAATATCATCATATATCACAGCTGTGGCTATTTTTGGGTGGAAACCAAGTTCTTGCCAAGCAGCTTTTCCAGTTTTTTTTTCTTTTCTGAAAACAAAGAATGTAAAAAGCACTGAAGTGTTTACAAAGGCAAGGAGAGTAAATCTTTCTTAGTCATTTAAAAAATATTTAGAAAAACTTATCCTTCCAAACTTATCTGCTCAGATACATATCTCATCGAAGAAGATTGATTATGGTTTAGGAGAACTTACAGAAAGTTTTTCAAAACAAGGCACATGCTATTGCTTAAGGGGTAACCAAGTTGAACAGGTTTTCACAACCAGGGAAACTCACACGTTTCCCCCAGGGAAAAACTGAAATAAAAACTTTTTTATCTCACACACTCTACTAAATACTGTTTTAGCTTACAATGACAAACAACAACTGATCCACACCCTTCTTTAATCCAGTTTTAGCTTTTAATATTATGTCCTAAATTAGAATTCATAAAGTTGCTCATTCCAGGCAGAACAAACTCCATTTCAGCTCTAGTCGGCAAACAGCACAGGCACTGTACTAAATGCAGGGCTTTCAGAATAGCTTTTATCAAGGCAAGATTTGCTACACAATCCATGAGTACAGAGCTGCCCAGAAGAACTGTTTTGATTTATGTGCAGGAGTGTTTGTTAGCTCTTCTCCCCCGTGGGTCTGGGTAACACCATTCGGGATATTCATCATCATTTATCATTAAGGCAAAAATTTTTAGCTTTAAAAATTATTTCCTGATTATTTATGATTTATAGGAAGCATAACACACTATTAGATTATCTGAACTGGTAGAATTTTCCATAATCTGTGTTCAGTATTTTATTGTTCAGTTGTTTCAGTCATGTCTGTCTCTCTGTGACCCCATTTGGGGTTTTCTTGGCAAGGATACTGCGTGGTTTGCCATTTCTTTCTCCAGCTCATTTTACAGGTAAGGAAACTGAGGCAAACAGGGTTAAATGAATTGCTCAGAGTCACACATCTAGTGCATATCAGAGAGCAGATTTGAACTCAGGTCTTCCTGACCCCAGACCTGGCACTCTATCCACTATGCCACTTAGTTGTCCTCCAAGTGTTCAGCACAGAATGCAGGCAAAAGTTTGGGCAGTGGCAGGGTTCAGGAGGCTCTTTATATAAAAAAGTTCTTGAGAAGACAAACTGGGGACAATTGAGGGAAACTATTCTGATCCAAGTCTTAACAACTTAGCATGGTGAATTCAAGCATCAATTTTGCCTATGTGATTTTAAGAAAGGAAACCAGGAATCTAAAAGTTATCTTAGCAATATTACCTAAAAATGCAAGATTCAATTTTGAAGTGTTTTTCATTTGTTCCTGAAAAATACTATCACTGTTATGAGAAATTATTGCTTAATATTTTGGTTTGTGTGTTTTGAGGACACTTTATCTATTTAAAGTAATAAAATTAATTTAGCATAAAATCTGCATATTTATTCTCTAACTTCCCAAAAGGTTTTTTGAATGCTATAAATCATTTGGAAGTTCCCTACAATATGATCTATGGTATCTATGCCATCGGGTTATATGCGTCAACGTAGCTATTTTAGAATGAGATGATTCTAAGACATCTTCCTTGCATCAGGATCTATGGGCCAATGGATTCTGCAAAGGAGTGGGATGAGTTAGAAGCCGTCAGCAGGATACTTCTCTGAACTTTATATTGAAGTAGATTTTTCACATGTTTTCCTATAATTAAGATACTTCTTAAAGTACTGTTCTTCCAAAACACATAATACAATGAATCAATCAAGTTTAATAAGCATATGCTTTGAAAGGAAATTTTTAAAATTTCTTATAATTTTCTTAAAAATGACTCCTGAATTTTCTCCAAAATTTTAACTGATTAAAGAATGAATTAAAATTGTCTGAACGCAGAAATTTTCACCCTAAAACTGATCCGAGCTTTGTTCCTCTTAACAGAGAGGTAGGGGAGAAAGCAGGGTCAAGGATCATAAATGCCTAATATTGCATAAATTCGTTATATGGGGAGGAATGGTATAACTAGTATGTCTATAGTGCTCCGAGGCTTGCAAAAATCTTAATAAATATCATCTTATTCTCACAACAACCTTGGGAGACAGATACTCTTATTATTCCCATTTTGCAGATGAGAAAACGGAGGCAGGGGTTAAGTGACTTGTTCAAGGTCACACAACTAGTAAGTATGAGGCTGGATAGGAACTCAGGTCTTCCTGTCTCCAAGTCAAGAACTCACTCTATCCAGTGTGCCACCTCTGGCTCCATGGGTGGGGAGGATATAAGATGATTTCCAAAAAAAGGCATCAAAATAGTCTTTAAAAATTGGCCTGTAGTAGAGAAAATAATTTTCAATTCAATTTAAGTACATTAAGTGCAAGGCCCTGTGATTTTCAGAAAACCATGGAAAATAGCATTATTGAAATTGAGCCTAAATTTTATTTAGAATACTTTGTAAGATCAGCCAGGAAATAACCTAAATTCAAAAAAGTCTTCATTGATTGGTTAGTTGATTCATTTTTTTCATAGGCTCATAGGAATTAGAAGTTATCAAATTCATCTGAGCAGGCAGAACTGTCCCTAACTTTTTGAATCTAGAATAAGGTTAAATGTATCTTAGGTGCACACTCAAAAAGTGACCCAATGACATTGACAACCATCGGCTCTAATCAACAGCCCAACAAGTATTTATTAAGGATCAGAATTTTAAACCTAGAGGGTTATCCTTGAGGCCATCTAGTTCAATCCCCTAATTTTACAGATAAAGAAACTGAGGCCCAAAGGGTTTAGAAGTGATTTGAATTTACATATTGTCTGTCTTAGGAGTTTTTTTTCCCATGTAGTCCACTCACATACCCAACGTATTTACAATAGCATAACTTTCCATCTTTCACTGAAAAAGAAGATAATTAGTAGTCTCATCTTCCCATTCTAAAATGAATTTCTCTCTTTTTCTTAAGCACTCTTTTGTGATTTTTGGTGAGAAACAAATGTTTTAATATAACCCAGATGAAATCTTTCAAACGAGCTGTCTTACTTATGTGTGTTTGTCCTTCATTGCTGAAAAAGACCATGCCATCAGAGAAATAATGACATGCCTTGCACTTTGTTTTGAGTGAAGGAGGACTGTGCAGGTCACCAACCTCACTTCTCCTCCTGGGCCATCTGAATCCAGTGACCAGATATTCATCAGGATGACTGGAGATGACCCAGGATGAGGCAATTGGGGTTAAATGACTTGCTCAAGGTCACACAGCTAGTGAGTGTTAAGTGTCTGAGGAGAGATTTTTTATCCACTGCACCACCTAGCTGCCCCTGTCTTATTTAACAGAGGGAAAGAAAATCAGGCAAGGAGAGGTTGAACAACAACTGCCTAACCATAAAGGAAGGTCAATTAATTAGTTCCTACCTCAACCTCATCCCACTGGATACTAGGGAAATACAAAGATTTTAACTTATCTTCTCCGCTTCCTATAGCAAGCTGATCTTTTAGCAGCCATAACATAAGTAGCTACCCCTTCATTCATCTTAAGTTTTTCCAGTTTGGAGAGTTATGGATATTATATTAGAGAATACGCTGTATTATCCTGTGCCCCAGGAATGAATTTATGATGAAGGAACTCAGAAGCTGTCAAAAAAAGGAGGGGGGAAAATAACCATTTTATTACAATGTTTTAAATCATATTATCTTCATTTTATACATGAAGAAATTGAGTGGTTGAGCAGCCTGGCCAATCACAGTGCCCGTCAATGTATGAGGAAGATTTAAATCTAAGTCTTCCTGAGCCTAAGTCTATTCATCTACCTGACCCTAACACACCTTTGGAGCCTCTTGGATAGAAGTTAGTGAGCCAAGTAGTTCACTTTATTTTGTCACATTCTTACCATTGGTCTAGTTTAACTCACATCTCAACTCAAGCTTCCCAGAATGGATTGTCCTCAGAGCATTCCCAGTGAGTCCGAGTACATCAAGGAAAATCCATCGTCATAGGTTCACATAAAGATGGGCTTAATTTATATTCACTCCCACAAGTCAAATAGGGATCATTACTGCAATGTGCTTTGGAGACTGTATCTGGGATACGACCTCAAAGAGAAACATCAAGATTTCTCAGCAGTGACGAATGCATGGAAAAGAATCTGAGGCTGGACTAGGTCGCTCTTAAGGCATCTGCACTGCTTTTCTCTTGTTCCTTTGTGTTTGGTAAGAACTAGACTGACCAGGTGCCCAGTAGTTTTGTCTGTAAATTAACTATAATTGGTATGTTTTTGATTTACAGTTTGTATTGATGATGTACCATAAGCATATTAAAACTCCATGTGTGACTTATCACTAATTTTTAGAAGTTGCTACATTTCAGCTCTTGTTAGTAGAACTCAGACTACTCTAGGACATGCTTTTAAAAATAAAAAACACATTTCAATGCCACTTCACTAAAAAAAAAAACAACCCCAACAAATCAAAACAAGTTTTAAATTAAAGTATTGAATTAACTCCATTCAAGGGACAGTTATTAACCTATAATATTATCTAATATCAAGCTGTGCTAAGTGGCTTCTAGATTGGAAACCTTAGTATTTAATAGTCTGATTTTTCCATCTCTTTAAATCCCAGCTGCTCCCAATTCTTGCCCATTCTACTCTTGGTTAACACCTTTTCTATTCATCAACTTTTTTTTTCTTCCCACTGGGATCAATCTACTGAAGGCTCTAAATAGATCTTCCCACCTCCATTCCCTGGACCTCTAATTTACCTTCTACATCACTGCTAGATAAAGCAGCTTTCTTATGCACGGCTATGTCATGGAACACACCTCAGTAGCTCCCATCACCTACTAAGTCAATAAACATTTACTAAGCACCTACTAAGTACTAAGCACCAGGGATACAAAGAGGCAAAGGACAATCACTGCTGTCAAAGAGCTACAGTTTCAAATTTCCTCAGAGGCTTAAAGAACCTTCATGCTCTGGCTCCAGTCTATCTTTCTCAACTTCTATTTTTGTCCCCTTGACACATTCTATATTCTGGTCCACCTGACCTCACGCTTCCCATTCTTTACATATAAAATCTCCCCAGGATGGCTTGCCCTCCTCCCTCACCTCTGCCCCACAATCCTGAGTTTCCTCCCAAGCCTGAGCTCCACCTCCTATGGGAGGTTATTTCTGATTCACCCCAGATTGCCTCCTCCCCAAACTTGGCTTGTACTTCCTTTGGAAAGATTTCATGTTCTTATATTTTGTGTGTTATTTTCCCTGAGAAGCTAGAAATTTTTTTGGATAAGAATGGTTTCATTTTTTGCTTTTATATCTTTAGCACTCAGCATAGTATCTACACATAGTAGGCACTTCATTGTATTTCTCCCAGCATCCAGAATCAGGCTCTGCACAAAGTAGGCACTGAATAAGCTTTTGCTGCATAAAGGAACCTTAGATGAAGTAGGAAGTCAATTTAAGAAAAGATATTACAAGAGAGACAACGTGACACATATACTACCAGAATCATCTTACAATTCTATTGGATGGATAACTATTTGGCTTTGACAAACCATTTTAATTTTAAATGAATTTCACTGGGTAGTTCTGTGTTACTTATATATTGACGCAAATCTTTGCATTATTGGCCAGGTCTACATAGCTTAGAGTGGCCTGATTAACTGATTAATTTAGGAAATATAGATGGGGCATATAAATAATTCAGAATGAAAGAAATTATCTCTGTGAGCTATCCCAATTTATCAAAGAACAACAGGTCATAAAATAAAAGAATACTCTCCAATAGTAATTTGCAAGAACCTGATAATACACAAGCCACATGCAAGGATGAGACTGTGCAGGAATTTGACAAAAACACATTGTTGGAGGGAACTGTTTTACTTCATATTAGGACACAAAAAAGTACTAAGGTAATAGAAAAATCAGAAAATATAGAGCTGTACTTAAGTAATGGCAATAAATGTGTGAATAAAGTAGCTCTAAACTCATCTTATCACTCTGAGGGAACATGGGTTCCTTCTGTGAATACTGTAGCTTAAGTAGTATGCCAAATAACCCACTGCAGTACCTATTTTAATGAGGAATTACCAGTGCCTGAGCTCAGGTTAATAACCTAATCAACATGCTTCCAAAGAGTTAACCACACACAACGGATGCATGGTCTAGTGGGATAAGGTGCAATGTGCATTTACGAAGGGCCTTTCTTTGGTCAGGCAGGGAGCCCAGCTCTGAGGCTGTGTCCTGAGCCTTAACCACCTTATTATCTATTGGGAAGAAACAACATGAGAATGCAGGTAAGGTAAAAAAAAAAAAATGTCTTTTTCCTGGGGCTGGGGGACAGACATTTTGGTACATCAGGTTTGGATTAGTCAAGGATGATGACCTTGAGCTGAGCCTCAGAGGAAGTCACTCTTTCAAAAGGAATACAGGCAAAGCTAGTTTCATGATACTAAAAGTTTCACAAAAACATTTGTTTTTATAAAATGCCAATACAGAGAGCATAGGACTCTATGTTAGAAAGGGATGCCCAGCCAAATGATGCTAACCCAGTGCATTTATACTTTATGGTGCTGTTTGGTTAGAATGTAGTAAGAATAATGTAGCACATAATATTTCAGGGCAGTTTAATGCTGAGTACAGCTAGGGATAAATAGTCACTTTACCTTGAAAAGTAGTTTCTAATGGATTTTACATTCTAAACTCAATTAGGGATAAGAAAAAACATAACAGACCACAGATTAGCCTGGTCAACAAAAAGGAGGCTTTTCTTTTACTATATGATAGTGTCAAATTTACTTCTTTCCTAAGAAATTTCTATTACTTCCCAATTTTACCTTCATTAGAATAAATATATATCCTTCCAAGGTGACTACTTTGAAGACAAGAATACTCATTTAGATGCATAAGTTATAGTAAGCTTGTTTTAAAAATACATATACAACAAACTCCAATCACTTTCATTACGGTATAGTCATCTCCATATGTTAATCATGTCTAGCAATGAAAGTCTAGTGAAAGGTCTCAGACTAGAAGCTAAGGCTAGAAGTTTTGGTTTTTTTTAAACATAAAAACATGAACAGAAAGAATTGGAAATTCATCTTTTTTCCCTTGGGTGAAAAATGTATACTGAAATATAATATATACCTATTTCTGGGAAAATGGACAAAATTCTTTACAGGTCCCCTTTTGAAGCAGCTTTCAAGGACTGTATGAAACTTAATTATGAAAGATTACAAATGAGATGATTTGTAATTGGTACCAGCTGCAGTATATATTGGAAAGCATAAATACAAATAGAATTACTTTTTCAAACTACAAATTGGAAAACTCTGGACCTGAACTTGGGGGACAAATTTACCTTTTAAACTACTTTTCCCTTCATTTAAAAAGTCTTTCCTCAACAGTGATAAGAGAAATATCTGATGACTGACTATATTTTAAATAGAATAGCAAAATACAATTTTTTTTTTATCTACACAGGATTTAGAAATGGAAGGATTTTTAGCAATATTCTAATTTGGGGATTCTTAACCTTTTTTATGTCATGGACCCCTTTGGCAGGCAGATGAAGCCTTCCTACCTTTCTCAGAATGAGAAAATTCACAATGGAAGGAAATGCTCAATTTCAGTTAGAGACCAGTGAGAATAAAGATGTATTTTTCTTTTTGAACCAAGTTCTGGAAATCAACCCACACACCTGTGGGTTACGGAGGTTCCTAAGAACTCCCATGGAAGGTCCATGACTTGTCCAAGGTCCTATGAATGGTAGACAGCAAAGCCAGGATTGAAACGCAGGTTTTATTTCCTCATCTAAATCCCACAATATATTCGTTATTTGAGGCCAGGTTCTAAACGACAAGATACTCAAGGAAGAGAATTTTGGTGTGGAAACCCTTCTGTGTAAAGGAAAGGACCGGAGATGCTCCTTTACCTGGGGAGGACGGCTGGGGGGTGTGCTTATCAGAGGTGCTGGACCCATAGCGGAGGCTGCATTCAAACTCCTTTCCCTTTCATCCTGGTAAATTCGATCTCTTTCAGCTTCCGGCAGCTGCAAGAAGTTCTGCATAGCCCGGAGGTTAACCAGCAAAGACTGCGAGGCAGTCTTGGGGTCCTCTTCCTTTCGGAGGATTTCTGAGAGCAAGCCCTGCAGGGGAATGAAGGCGAAAGCGTGAGCTTGTGCCTGGATCTGGGGGAAAGCACACTGTGCCAAGCGATCCCTAAGCATCCCTTTTTCTTTTCCACTACGTTTAGAAAATGAACAGTCAGAGGCATTAATTCTGCATAGGAATATATTAGTGACAATTTAGGTGGTGCAGAAGAGAGCCTCAATTGTATTCTTAATTTTATTAAGCATCTGCTTTACATACAACATAAACTGAATCTGCCTAATTGGTCTCCTTCCTTTTAGTGGCTTAACTTGCCATGAAATCTTTCACAGGAAGACAATTGAGAGAAGTTAAGATGAAGTGAAATCCTCAGCAAAGCAACATTAGACTGCACAGTTCTCATGCTGGCTAGACCAAAGCTGCAGAAAAAAATCGGCGGTTCAATATTTAAAGGAAAAAAGCCATCTTGAGAAAGGAAAGATGGACTTTAAAGGAAAATGCTTCAGAAATTTGATTAAACAAATAAAAAAAATGCTCCCAAGGCACCACTTTAGAAGCATTAAAAATATTGCACATCAGAATATAACCAGCTCAAATTATTTAAAAATAAGTGACACCAATTGGCCTTTCAATTTTGTACTGGAGAATTACACTCCCATACTCCAAATACTTTCAAATACTATCCTACCATACCAGTAATCTAATATGTGTAATGCTGAAATTTTGAACTTCAGAAGACGCAGATGTAATTTGAAATACATAACTGCTTTTCCACATTACAAGGATCCACAGTAGAATGTTAATGAAAAGAACATTTGTCCTTTTATGAAAATAGAATTTAAGATGTTGTATAGAATATCTGCATTTCCTAGATTACTAGCACCTCAAGTAAATCATATCAGTAATTTCTAGGCTAAGAATGGTCATCAGCAATATGAGAAAATTATCATGGCAACAGAGAGCTTTTATGATGGATTTCCCCATCAAGGAGGTCATTACTATTTTATGACAGATTCTTTGACTCTTTTTGAAGAATGCTTTTAAGAAAGTGAAAATTTCCTTCTAAATGTTTCAGTTAATTTTTTTAAATTTCTATTTTTCAAGGACTGAACTTCCCTTTTTCTATCTCCAACCCTTTGTGTGGAATAAATTTTGGGATCATCATAGATGAATTTGTTTCTTTGCCAATAAAATGAAACCACAGATCAAAAATTTGATAGATGAAGGCATAGTCTGCAAGTGGCCATCAACACTTATGATTTCCCTTTCCAAAGCTTTCATAAAAAGCTGTTGGAGATGGGGGGGAGAGGGGAAGAGATAACAAGAGTCTAAAGGATGGGACAGATTGGTAAAAAGGAAATGATTTCTAAATGTTATGGCATTTTTAGAGCTTATCTGCAAATAACTTTCTCTTTTAAAAAAAATCTGCTAAAGTAGATCACTGTCAAAATAGTTGGGTGCAGACTTTCTTCAAATTTCAAAGTTAGAAGGTTGAATATAATTGATAGAGGATAGCTTCTAAATAAATACATTCATATTTTGTGTCTTTATTGCACAAACTAAGTCATTACAATGACTACCAAAGATGACTTAGTTGTAACTTTAAGAGAAGTGCACAAATGAGATTGAAAAATGAGAACAGAGCTTTGAGGTAGTTGTATTAGGCAAAGACGGTTCCTATACAATGACAAAGCCTGCAGTCAAGTCAATTAAAATTCAACAAAAAAAAATGTCATCAGCCGTCCAGATTGTTTATCTGGATGACATCAAATGGCTGATTTGACAGAATTTGTGACTGAATTGATTTGTATGTGGTATCACAATGATACAGCCAAAGAGATTTCTTAAAAAATAAAAGTGAAGATTAGGGAAACATTTCCCTCTTTCTGTCCATGTTTCATTTTGCCCAAATACATATGGATGATTTCATGGATATCATTAAAAGAGAGCAGGCAATAGGACAAGAGAAGTTGTGAAAAGGCTCCATATCTGAGGCATACATATTAAATGTACATCATCTATATTATATGCTTATGAAATGAAATGTATGCAGAGTATACAAAAATACAGAGTAAAAAGGGTGACTAATCAACTCTAAGAGTGATTGATAGAAAATTCAAAGTATACTTGATTGAGACTTTATGAGAGTCTTGGGGAGATTATGGTGTAGTACACGTGACCCAAAGGAGCAGAGTAGTCTGAAAAAAAATCAAATAAATATCTTTTAGGCAATTTTATTTGAGAAGCCTGAACTTGGCTTTAAAAAAATGAAACTGCTTTTTTTCTGTTTTACATATATGCAAAAAAAGAATAAACCTAAGGCAGTCCAAAACTGTAATAGAGAAAAAGTGTTTGGTTCCTTCCTGTGTCTAAGATGAAAAATGTCCTTGTTTGGATAAAAAAAGTTTAGTCTCAAAGTTTAAGGAGTTGATATATAAATAAGTTTTATTGCAAGTCTCTCCTGTCAATTTCTAGCCATACTTAAATATTTTGGAGAAAAGAAATATTTTTAATTCAACATAATGGTTCAAGTGTTTAATTTTTGCCTTAAAAACACTTGAGGAGAACTGAATCATTGACACAAGCACTAAAGTAACCATAGGTAGGCCAGTGTAGATAATACCAGATATTTTGAAACCAGTTTACCCATTGCTTTCAATGGGGGGAGTGCCCCCTGGTGGACAACACATGGGAAAAATAGCTACAAAATGTTTTGACCACAATTTTATGAATATGTTTAGAACATTATTAGGCCACTTTGGAAAAATTCTCCCAAGATAAAGGCGTCAGGATATAACTACAGGAAAACACTTGAATAAGTAGGCTGTTTTTGTAGGAACAGTCAATGTGTTTTTGTTCCCCCTTATCGTTGAGAATACATGGAGACCTGCTATTAGTATATCTAAGGGGTCACTGCATAATACACAATAGTCATTCAGTAACAAAATCTCCTTGGAGAAGGACCCAAGATGAAACTGCCTTCTGAGGATTTCTTCTGCTCTAGTTAATGCTGGCGTAGCACAATTCCAGAGTCTGCCACTTGTTATCTAACATGAGGTGTTGGAATGTCTGGATACAAACTTATTGAACACATTTAACACACTTGTTACTTTGTCCAGTTTTAGGGAAAGGAAACTTGTCCTTAAAATCATGTTAAAGTCATGGTGATACTAAGTGGTATGGGTGCTTGAGTGGCCAGTCATCATAACCTCACATCTCATCAGTTTTGACCACTGTGGGATCGTAGATCAGCATCTCATATGCTACATTTGAGAGCTTAAAATTCACATTCTTATTATTCACCAAGGGCGAGGTTCTTACATGGTATCTGCATCAAGGCTTAGTCACACACACACACACACACACACACACACACATACACACACACACCATTTTTGTCCATCATTAAAAAAATGCTGAAATCAATGCAACTGTTTTTAAAATGGCAAGAATAAAAACTGAAAATGCAGAAAAACTTAGTTAATTGGAGACAGCACATTTACTACCAGTTTCATTCATTTCCCTTTTTTAAAGTCCTATTATGATGTTTCATTCTAACAGGAATAACCCTGAGTTCTCAAAAGACTTGCTGGCAGAGGAGCTCAAAGCCTGTGCACTGGCTGTTTTTCTCATGCCTAAAATGCCTTTTCTTGCAACCTCAGACTCTTAGAATCCCTCCCTTCCATATTCAAATGTCTCTTCTGGAAGAAAGTGCCTTCTCCACTAAGATTACTTTTCATTTAATATATACTTCACCTATATGTGTACATATGTGTGTATATGTATGTATATATATGCACATGAATGTATATTTTCCCCCATTAGAATGTATATAAGCTCCTTGAGGGCAGAGGTTCACTTTAAATATGGGCCCAGTGATAGATTCTGTCTGTTGTGTGAGGAAGGACTAGCCTAGCAGGAAACAGGTCACATGGCAAAGATGAGAGATGACAGATGGACAGTCCTTGATACTCTTGATCAGGAGAAAGAAAGGCCTCTAGAATACTAGGTGGACCCACCATGAGGAACATATGGAAGGGGGCAGACAGAGCTCCCAATAAGGATAGGCAGGAACAGACAGACTTCAGTCAGCATCATTAGACAGGACTAAGTAGCTAGGTGGTGGCCAAGCAGAGTGAATACAGGACTGGGTCTGGAGTCAGGGAAACCCGAATCCAAATTTGGCTTTAGATACTCACTACCTGTATGGTCTTAGGCAAGTCACAACTTTTGTTTGCCTCAGTTTCCTCATCTGTAAAATGAGGATAATAACAGCACCTACCTCCCACAGTTAAGAGAATCAAATAAGATAATATTTGTAAAGTGCTTAGCATGGTGTCTAGCATACAGTAGGTGCTCTATAAATGCTATTCTTATTTATTTATTATTAATCATCATTACTGAAGGGATAAAAGGGCAGTGACCTTCTTTCACAGGGGATGTATCCATACTAATGAAAGTATAGAAGCTTGAATTATGAAAGGACTTTCCTCTGCATGGAGGTGTTTCAAGTGTTAATCTATACATTTTTAAACTAATTTCATCAGAGAAATTTCAAATTATTTTGCAATTTAGGCTCCTAGTTGGGAAGTGAAAGTTCTAAACTTTTTCCAAATAAAAAACGAATTTACAAAGAGATTCCTAAGCCTGTTTATTTTTATATTCCCAAAGAAGAGTTTGCAAGTCATCACAAGCATAGTTCATTACTAATAGTAAAAAAATGTTCAATAAATATTATCAGTACTTTCCAGAGCTAATTATGAATTCTTTAAAATAGCAGATAAATGAAAGTGTCTGCCAATTTGAACAAAAACATACTGTGTCTGGCCTCCACTTTGTCTCCTCTTTGAACATAATCACTGATTCAGATAGATTTTTATCAGCTTCATAAAACTTCAAAGTAGGCAGAGAGAAAATATGATTTGACAAAACCTCCCCCAAATATGTAAAGCACCTCTGAATGCCCCATTTGCAGCGAATTTTAAATCACATGTCCAGGTGAAGGATGATTTTCTAACTCCACCCACTTACCTGGACCTTTGCCAAGTAAGTTATAAGCAGACACATTGATCTATGTCGTTTAGTAGCAAGGGGAGAGCCGTCATGGTGGTGTAATAGCACCTTTTTACCTTTGATTCAATAGTGATATGGATAGTGAGCTTTTTCTTAAATTACACTGCAAAGAATTGTATGAACAGAGTGGCAATTTCTGTTATACTTAAGCAGGCAAATTTCTCTCTACCAGATAATTTACAGAACTCAAATTCAATAAAACATTGCATGATGGTCCATTACTGTTATCAGTTTTGAATAATCCATCTTCATTCTTCATTTTACTGGAAAATAAAGTGTGCCAAAGACAAAAGGGGAAAAAAAAGAAAAAGCCTGAGAATGGGATCCGAGTAAACTCTGGGTTTTATTTTAAAATCCCACTGCTGCATAGATGTGTCAAACATGTATGAAACATGTGACGCATATAGAAGCTTAAACAGCAACTTTCCAGAAGTATATTAAAGCTGGGAAGTGTTTATTTAGAATCTTTAGAAAAAATTTTAAAAATATATTGGCCTATACTAAAGCCTCATGAAACAGGCACAAATAATTGGCCCCTATGTAATTCATGTAAGAACATATTTCCACCAAATGCAAAAAGCAAAAGGAGAAGTCTTTCTCAAAACATGAGAAATTATTTTTTTAAAAAACTTTACCACAAATGAATTATGTTTGTAGAACAATCTTAAGTAATGGGAGGGAAGGGAGTGTTCCTATGATTGTGAAGGTCCTATGAGGCTCATGCTGATGTATCATGATGCATGCAAATGTAGTTAATATGAAATTCCCAGAGCAAATACTCAAATGGCTCAGAGATCAATCTCATCAATGTGGGAGTTCCTGTCCAATGGTGCAGACTGTAGTCTGTCCATGGCAGTTCATTCTTAGTGCGATCCTTGCCTGAAGCCTCCCCTGTGCTCCTCACAGTGGGTCCACCTCATGTTCTAGAGGATCTTCCTCCCTTTCTCGGGACTGAGAGTACCAATGGAGTCCTCTTACTATGTCATCCCTCATCCTTGCCATATGACCAGCCTGTCTTCTTTTCCTACTATCCATTTCCATGATGACATATTTTAGCCCATATTTTTTTGAAGCTTCTCATTGGTTGTGGCCTGTGCACACCCACCAAGTACCTCTCCACTGCCCTCCTTGTGATATTATTAATTTTTAATTTTTCAGAAACTATTGTAACCCATCCTTGCCCACCATACAGAAACAAGCAGAAATATCCCTGTCCAGACCATCACTGTTTCTTACTCTTCTGATCGCTTACGGGACAACAGTGCCTTTGTCTGATTACGTCATAAAGCTTTGCATTTGTATGTGCATATTTTACACTACTTAAAAAACCTTAAGTTGGAATTGCACATTGTAGTAAGTGCACACAAATGTGTGATGTGAGATTTGACTGTGCAGAGCTCCAGATATATACATATGCATTAGCATGTGTATTTTAGTACTCTATGCTAACACCATACACTAACACTCTGCACCTGCTTTTACTGAAATGCATACACTTTGAAATAAACACACTACATGCATTCATATGAATGCATAATCAATAAAATAAATGCAGCTGTGTTTTTTTAAGTGTGACCACCCAAAATACATGCGTGCTTGCGTGTGCAAAAACTATGTCTCAGAAATTGCATACTTAAATAGAAGGATATGGTGAAATATACCCAGCAAATGATTTACAATGAACTGTTTCAAACACAGGCGTAGAACACTTTCTTACTGAGAACTATCCCTTTACCAGCAATGAAGATGTTCACGGGAACACTTTTCATGCATGTCACTCCAGAATAAAATAAATAGTTCTTTTAAAAATGGGTTAGACATTAAAATTGTTTTTATTAAAGTACTCTGCATCTAGCTACACCAAATTTTCTATATCTTTCCTTTCTCAGAAAAATAGTTCCTTTTTACAGGACATTAGCCACTGAGTTGGTTTCTCGGTGCTTTAAATTGCACACAGGTAAAGCACATACACACACACGCATATATATACATATATATGTGTATATATATATATATGTATATATACATATATATACATATATATACACACACACACACACACACACACACACACACACACACACACATATATGTATAAAATCACAAACACTCCTAGGAATAGAAAAATAGGATCAAAGGTCTTCAGGTAGAAGGGACCCTATCCTGGAGATCATTTAGGCCAGTCCTCCCTTCATTTTATAGATGAGGAAACTGAGCCCAGAGAGGTTAACTGATTTGCTTTCTTAAATGGTAAAGCTTGGGAGTTAAACCCAGGCAGCTAAGTGGTACAGCGGATAGTGTATGAGAGTTAGGAGTCAGGAAGACCCGAGTTTCACTCCTGCTTCACACATCAGCTGTGAGGCCTTGGACAACTGACTGAACCTCTCTGTGCCTCAGTCTCCCCATTAGCAAAATGGGGATAATAAATTTTACCTAACCCACAGGGTTGTTGTGATGAAGAAATGAAATCACATATACTTAAAGTGCTCTGCAAACCTCGCAGTATTATATAAATATTATCTGACACACGTCCCTACCCACTTTCTACTATCAATCTTCCCAGTAAGGACAGTAGAATCAGTCCTCCCTCAAAATAAAAACTGTATAAGGATGTTTCTCCCCTTCTTACACTCTACCCGTCATTCCCGGTCTCTTCACCATAAGGCATTTTCAGTAATGCTTAGAACCCTAAGTATCACTTTTGGCTTTCTCAATGTATCTTTTTGTGTTACTACATTCTTTCCACGCCAGCGTTCCTTTAGATTATAAACTATGGAGTAAACTAGAACTCTACAGATTTAATTTGAGTACAGTGTTTCATTAAGTACAGGAATTGGTCACTGTTGCTAATAAAGATGGCTACCTACAATAGGAACAAGTAGTATTTTAGGCCTAATCTATTTTAATTATATGTAGATACAAAATTAAGTTGCCATATATCTTTAAAATGTGGAACAAATTGGTATGGTGAAAAGTTAAGGCAAATGTAAAAAAAACCGCAGCTGTGAATCAATTGGTTACGCAAATTTTGCTAATGACTTTGGATTAAATTATCATATTTGAGACCCTCTGAACTTTGGCATTGTAACCCCCCCACAAAGTCGAAGGATAGCTTTAAAAGCAGACAAAGTGAGTCAAGTAGATTCAGGAAAATTAGTATTAAAATCAGAAATATTAAAAAGAACCTAATTCCTTGGATCCAGCCACCATTCAATACTGCCTTCCTTTTATGTGTATGGCAAAAACACCACTTTCCATCATGGCAACAGTAGCAAAACAAAAAAGAATGCTTATTTCAAATGCCACAGAGCAGTAGACTCAAATTAGCTTTTGACCATCTGTGTGACCTTGGTCAAGTTATTTAAACTAATTTAGCTCAAGTTTCCTCATCTGTAAATTAAGATGGTTGTATGAAAAGATGATCTGTAAAGTTCCTTTGAGGGTGAGGTCTGATGATTTTATATTTAGAAACAATTTAGCTCAGTGTTTCTCAAAACATTTTATCTCATTATTTCAGATGTATATCACTTCTCCCTCCCCTTCTTCTCCTTCACCAAAATAAAAGTGTACAATGTTGATTGACCAGAATGTCTTTTCTGGATTTCTCAAAAAAGAAGAGATTCTAACAGCACGCATTGCATGAAGAACAGGTAACAACGTGGTCCCAGGCAACAGTGGGTGTAGAGGGAAGGGGTGCAAAAAAACACTTGGTAAAAAATAAGTATGAATGACCCTGTTGAGGAGAGTGACTATGCCAGGCTAATTTTTTATGCTAATGAGCCACACTGCTGCCATCACTAATAGCTTAGCATACATAGCTGGTCTCCAAAATCCCCTTAGTACTTCCTCAGGATCTCTAGTTTGAAAAAAAGGTTATAGAACAAATTTAAAGCACCTACCCTATCACACTTATTTTTTTTTCATGTTCACCTTGTATAGATGCAAAATAACTTACATTTATATAGCATTTTAGATTTCCAAACCATCTTCCTTATAACAACTCCTCGAGATAATAATTATTATACCCCCTTACAGATGAGAAGCCTGAGGCATAGCAGGAAAGTGACTTGATCTTGGATACACCCAGATCGAGTTTGTGGCACAGGAAAGAGCACTGATCTAATAAATAGTTTTTAGAAATCAGCTAATGTAATGACTAGGTATGTGACCTAAGGCATATCGCAATCTCTTGACTTCAGTTTCCTCACCTATAAGATAACTGAGTTGTTCCCAACCGCTTGAACTTTCCTTACATTTCAAATATTCTATCATTCATGCTGTTGTTTTCAGTTATTTCAGTTTTTTTTTTTTGACTCTCTATGACCCATTTAGATTTTCTTGGCAAAGTGGTTTGCCATTTCTTTCTCCAGCTCACTTTTAAAGATGAGGAAACTAAGGCAGATAGGAGTTAAGTGACTTGCCCAAGGTCACACAGCTAGTTAAGTTTCTGATCCCAGATTTGGACTCAGGTCTTCCTGACTCCAGGACTGGAACTCTATCTACTGCACCACCTACCTGCCTTCTGTGATTCATGGGATGACATAAAACTAATTTGCATGATTGGTAGAAACTTGTTCATAAATAGGCCCTGAATATGACCCCATTCACAATTAGTTTTCTGGTCTCCCATCGCCAGTGAAGAAGTCAATGTGAGTTAGAAACATGGAAGACATAGTAGCATTCCTAAAGCATGATCAGAATAGCCATCAATTGCAGGTCATGTTAAATTAAATTTAGTTTTGCGGCCCACATACTGATAGAAAGCATACTCATAGAAAGGATCCAAAAGGAGAAAACCATCAAGAAGAAGAAGGAAGGGACATATGGCATGGACTACTAAGAAAAACTTTTAAAATTCAACCAAACTGACCTGAGTTCTGTTAAAAGCCACACGTGCAAATACTGCCTGGGAGATTCCTGCTCTTTTCAGTTCATCTCTCACCCACTGGTAGATTTCGGAAGACACCTCTGTGTTGGTTGAGACCTGTTGCTCCAACGGCTTGTTCATAGATCTACTGACAGGGGGAGGGTGGTTCAAGTACTGCTGATTTAAGGACTGCTGGGCTAAGAGTCTGTTCACTGCATACTGTTGGTTCAGCAACTGAGCCATCACCAGCTGCTGATTGACCAGCTGAGGACTAATGGGAGTGGATACAAGTCCAGGGTGCAGGTTTGGAAGTGGGGTCCGGACCGATGGCTGGCTGCCATGAGAAAGCTGCACAGGGGATGGAGGCTGCTCAGCGGTGTTCCCTGGGACTGGCTGCTGGCCAAAGTTGACATGGTTGGCACCTTGCTGGGATAGTTCAGAAAGGCTATCCATCTCAACTACAGTAGACCAAAAAAAAAAAAAAGCACCATTTCTTAGAAGATAATTATAAGAGGTCACATTTATATAGAGCCTTAATGCTGGCAAAATGCTTTACAAATACTATCCAAGGTAGACTATTAATAATCGTGAAGGTTTCCACAACAGAAAGATAATGGATACTCCAACAACCCACACCAGGTAAAACTGGGGACAACCTACCAAACCCATGAACACACTACAATAAAAGATGAAGAACAAAGTTTGTTGTTATTTTTCACAAGGTTGTATGACATATTTTGGCTTCAAATTCTTAAGTTTGTCGCTTTATATTAATAAAGTTATTTAAACATGACTTATAAAAGACACATTTGCTTAGGGGTGAGGATGATAAATGTAGGTGAGATAAGATATAATTTATAGCTATATTCAGTCATTCAACAAGTATTTTAAAGTTCCTACTATGTGCCAAGCCCTGGATAAATGCTGGGAATACAAGGAAGGGGCATATATATGTGTGGATGTATAAATGTATATCATAACATATAGGTATAATATAGTATTAGGAAAAGAGAACCAAGATCACTGTTTCTTCTAACTTCCCTGTTTTCCTTCAACTCTCAGCTAAAGTCCCACTTGCTATCAGAGACAGTCCTCCTTAATCTTACTGCCTTCCTTCTGAAATTATCTTGAATTTACCCTACTTAGATCTTGTTTGTCCACAGTTGTTTGCATGTGGTCTCCCTTATTAGACTGTAAGCTCCTTGAAAGGAAAAAAAAAAATAACCCCCCCTGTTCTTTATATCCCAAGCTCTTAGCACAGTACCTGGACTACAGCAGGTGTTTAGTAAATAAATGCTTGTTGACTTGCCTTGAATTTGAAGCCAGAAGACATGAGTTCAAATCCCATCCTTTCTATATATTACCCATGTCATGTGCAAATTTAGAGCCATCTCCACTCCAAATTTTCATACGGACCATTTGGGCCCGAACTATGGTAGAGCCTTTGAGCTCTTATTGGTCTGATTAGCCACAGACTTGATCCCAACAAATTTTGGTCCTATCTGAGAACGGAGGACAACAACCAACCAGCCATCCAACCACTCCAGGTGATCATGAGCACATCACTTTCCCTCTCTGGGTCTCAGTTTTCCTACCATTATAACACCCAGATTGGAATACCTGACCCTGAAACCCTCACCCAGCTTTAAGGGCTATGAGCCTATGATTCTACAATATATTCTTGCTTTGAGTCTCCATGGAATCAGGGAAATAGCATATTGGGCCATAAAATTGATTATCTGTCCCCATTAAAGTTTTGTTTTTCCTAATGATTTCTACAAGAAGCTAAGGGGTGAAACTTTTTCATTCACTCTTAAAATCAATGGTCATATTAGTGCAGTTGATACTGCTGGTGCCATTAACCTTGGCTGGAGCCCCTCGGGAGCTTCTACACTGGGCAGGTGTCCCACAGGGACCGATGGCTCTATGTGCTTCAAACATGCTGCCGCAGGGAACATGCTGCTTTTATTTTCCTCAGTGTAAAAGCTGAACATGGAGCCGTAAATAGGCATTTCCCCCCAAATGCCACACGATGCTTCCCTCGTGTAGACACCAGCTAAGTCTCAATCATCATTTCTCATTATCACTAAATATTCAGACTTTACATTTGGAAGAACTTATCACACTGCTGAAGTTAACTGGCATATGCAAACTATAACCAAGGAGAGGGGGAGAGAAACCTTCTATTTCTACAACCGAATGTAGAGATCTGCCCAAGTGGGCCATTCATGTAGAATAGTAATTCAAGCAATTATCCCAAAAGTGATGCATTGTCTTCATTACAGCCTTAAGCTGTAAAAGGCGAAGAATCTGTTTTGGTGGATGAATGGTTTTTCTCCAACTACTAAAAGCTAAGACATGTTCAAAATTCAGATTCTCCTGCTTCCTAAAGTCTTTAAAAAGACATTAATAATTATTTTTGTTAATAGAAGAAATTTGCAGAAGCTCTCTAGAAGTAGGTTTCAAACAGGATATAATATACAAAGTTAGTTTAATATCACATACTTAACATTAACATTTCTTTAAAAATAACATATGTGTATGAAAGGGGAGGTTCTTAATAGGAATAAAAATGCAATCTCAAAACAGTGTTTGTTTTTGTTAGCACTAACAACTTCCTCATAAGTTGGAGAGATTGATCAATTCTCTAGAAAGAGTTCAGGTCCTGGAGTGAGAAGACCTGGGTTCCCATTCTGCCTTGGAGTCCCATCAAAGAATTCTAAGCCTTCGTTTTCTCATCTCTAATATGAGGGTAATCATATACTACTAACTTTACAGAATTTTTTAAATGAGGAAAGAATTACATTTATTCTGTGTATGTCCTTACACATTGCTTCTCCCATTAGAATATAAGCTTCCTGAGGGCATGTTGGCTTTGCCTTTCTTTGGCTCCTCAGCACTTAGCACAGGGTCTGGCACGTGATGATTGCTTAAGAAATTCTTCAAGCAGTAGGTAAATGTGTATTATTACTATCAATAGAAGATACTAATAGAAGGTAAATATTCAGGTAAAACAAACATATATCTTAACCCTGGCATTCTTGAATCCTTTACTTATTCTTCTGTATCCTTTACAATCCTTTTTATTCATTTTCTCTATAACAAATGTTGATATTGTGAGCTAAAACCACATACTGGAAAGAGAGTCACTGAGAAGTCTGTGAGGTGGCAAGTCATTGGTCAGGATCATTGAGGTGAAGTCAATGACGAAATTATCTACTTGCCAGAGTGTTTAAAGAACCTTTGCAATAGGAGCTACGTAAAAACAGGAATTATTTCTTTCAAATTGATTGTAAAAATCACACCATTTTCCACCAAAAAAATCCACTTAATCCTGAGAGAAATCACATCTAATATTAGTTATTCAAGACCTTGTTAGGTCTTTATAGAGATGTTATCAGATGACAGCTTCCCTCCTTGTTCCATGATTCCTGCATGTCTGACAACCAAGTCAGTTTGGCTGATTTAAACACAAACATTTATTGAATTTAATTATCTCATTATCCTCATACCCCAAAAAAAAGAAACATACTAAATTGATCTCTAATTGGGCAATCCAAATATCTGGCTTTCGATATGATTGTGCTAGCCCCCCCTGCACCCCCAAAGACATGCAGTGGCATGTGGCCCCCCTACAACGCTTCCTGCTTACCCAGCATATCTTTTGTCTTCTTGAAATGTTTATACCACCTTCCAAATTCTTGACATTTTGCTGCTGATACATTTGCATAGTAAGTGCTGTTCACAATGGATGAAATCATACTCTGCATGAAAAGGGGGGAAAACATTTGTAATATAGAGCAGCACAAGTTGGAACACAGAAATTATTTCAATTGGTAAAACCATATTTTTTTTATCATCTGAGTACCATAATAATTTTTTTTACCCTTTAGCCTAGAGCTTCAACTTAAAATTCATTAAGCAGAAAATCAAACATTTGTTTTAAATGGAATGGAAAGAAACAATCCACAGTGACAAGGATAAAGCTATCAAACAGTAGACTTGTTAACTTCAACATAGCATCTCTAGATTCTCCCACTCAAAGACTTCTATTGAGCTCAGATAATTACATATACATCTTATGTCTGCAAAGCCACAATATACTTACTGCCTCAAGAACTTGGGACTGCATTGCATGGAGCTATTATCTACATTTTCCATAACTCAATTCCACTAAGAGAGGCAGTATGGCATAGTGGATAGGGAACCTGCCTCAAAATGGGAATACCTGGGTTCAGGTGCAATATCTGACCCAGACTGGCTGTGTGACGCTGGCCAAGTAACTAAACCGCTCAGCGCTTTTTGTAACTCTCTAAGACTGTCAGTGGCAACAAAGGCACTGACTTGCTTTGATGGAAGGAGTTTTCTCACCTGGGAGTTCCCTCTGTCAGTAAAAATCATGGATTTGTTTCCCTGTCCTACACTCTGCCCTACTAAGAAGGGGGCTGGTGAGGGTGTATGCATGAGTGAATATATTGTTACTACAGAAAGAATGACTACATATAATAAGGCACTTAAAGTAATCATAGGAAACCACTATATGAAGGAGAAATAATTTATTAACAGACTTAATTCTTTTTTTAAGCATGATTCTAAATTTTAAATTGGCCATAAAAACTCTTAACAAACATTTGAAATTAAGTACTATTTTAAGAATATTCCTTTTCTTTCTAATCAATTACTTGAAAGCAAAAACAGTTTAGTTTCTAAAACATGGAAGGGAAAAAAAGACTATGAAGAGTTTATTATTATTTTTTCCACTTTCAAAATAGGGGAAGAGTTTTTTAAACAAATAAAATGAAACCTTATCACTATAATTCCAATGAAAAGATCCATTTTCACAAAAATTTAAATAATTCTCCCCACCCCATACATAATTACCAGTCAATAGTGAGTATATTAAAGATATTTCCCATTGAGTCTTAAAAATAATTAGATTTCCAATTACTTATTCTCCCCCTCCCTGCTCCAACCCTTTGTGTATAAAAGCTTGCATTTCAAACTTTAGTTGGACTATGGTGAAATAATTTACAGAATAGAAGCATTGTTCTATAGACAGTTAATAACCAGAAAAGCCAGTTTGGGGACAAAGATACAAAATATTTTTCTATTGCTGTCTACTTTAAAGCTATTTCTAATTTAGAGTTGTGCTATTCTGGTTATTGACTCCACTGAAATTCATTATCAGTGTTAGTTTTACAGTACACACAGACTAGTAATATGTAAATGGTTTTTTAGATTCTTACAAGACCTTGACTAAAGAGATGGGCTAAAGTCGGTTACTTTTGCAAAACAGAGATAGCCTAGCAAAGGGACCCTGTGACAAACCTCGTGTCTGCTACTCATTGCTTTTACATTCATTTCCACATTTTTATTCCACTAAAATTCTCCTTCTTAAAGGGCTCACGGATGCTGTCATTAAATCCAATGGTGTGCAATTTAACTAAGAGCCTGCTACAATCACCAGTGTGAAAGAGCCTTAAAGAATTTGCCAGAACTAGAGCCCAAAGATTTCCTGATCCAGTTAACAATCCATCAGCATCAATGATGCTTATTCCATTGGAATAATGGCCCAGTATCCTCAGACACTAATAAAACTATCGAGACTATCTTATGGATAATGAGGATTTCTCCCAATGGATAACAGCTAATATTCTTCTGCTCAGGTCCACCTTTTTTTTTAATTCTATATGTTCCTATTCAGACATTCAAGTAGGTTCTTGAATACCAATATGATCACTGCAGCAGAGCAAGTGTGAATTTTAACCATTCACTGTAAAGTTCTTGGTTTTAAAAATCATGCTTCAGTCTATCTATATTGCAGGTAGGTATTTTTTAAATGTCAAATGCCTAATCTATTAAAATCACTTACAATTTACCCTTTACATGTGGGTGCGTATGCCTGTGTATGTGTTTTCGTGTGTGTGTGTGTGCGCGCGTATGTGTGTAGATACATTATAGTGGCCAAAGTACATGTTTATTATGGTCATGAATGAAAAATAAAATGTCCCAAATCAGGTCAATTTGGATTGTAACCCCATACACACTTAGTTCTCTATTTTCCACACATGGATTATCTCTTTGCAGATTATCTGCAGAAAATTTTTAATCAAACTGACTTTGCCAGTAAAGCTGAGTTGTTCCTCCCGTTCAGTTGGTATGCACAGGGAATATAAAGGCATATTGAAATTAGCCTAAGCAAAGCACTAAATGGGGCAAATCAAAAGATTAAAATATAGCAAAGATAATTAAAAGATTTTTAAAAATTATTTGATGTGCTTGAGTTTTTCCTTTATATTTATCCATGTTATTGCTTCTGTTTAGAACAAGGAATTGAGAATTCACTCTGTTTTCCCTAGAATTATTACACTTATTAGTCTAACTTTCTTTTATATGAGAACTTCTCATCCCCTTCATGTTTTGCAATGAAGTTCTAATTTGAATTTAGGTCATAATCTAGTGCCACAAGATTCACTGTGATGCCTGCAAATTCCAAATTACGTTTTGATGGTAAGATCAAATTTTCAAACAGTCGGAGATTATTTTTAAATAATAAATGTCCAAGACATGGGGTAGGCTTGGGATTAGAAATCCAGTGCAAATGTTACTTATTAACAATATCCAAAAAAACCTCCAACAGCAGAGCTGAATCTGGATGAGTCAAAATCCCTTAGAACATTTTCATAGAATGGAAGTCACCTTTTAAAAATGGTTTTAAAATCCCCTTTCTGCAAAAATTCTAGCTCAGGAATACTGGCTCCAAATTGGCATTATTTAGGATGACCTTAAGTGTGAACATTCTGTTACTCTAACAAGTCACCAAAGAAATGGCTTGTTTTGAGTCTTTTATGGTGAGAAGATACCATGTTTACGGGAACTGAAGACCAGAAGTCATTGCAAGGAAACAATCAGAAAAGTCTTTAAATTCAAACATGAATTTGGTTGCCAACTCCATCACCCTTAAAAAAATCATTTGAGATGCCAAGAGAGTCAAACTTCAGTTGTTTTAAGGACTTTTCTTCCCTAACTTACAAGAAACATTATCCCAAGTTCTCCAGAGCATGGCCCATACAGAGATGGCTAAGCATTTACAGCACTCTGTGGCCAAGTAGTTCCAGTTCTCTCTTGTTGTCTATTTAAATGAGCTATCAAAGGCATTTGGAAAAGGGCACTACTTGCAAAGCAAGTTTTCTTACTGAATGGCCACTCTGTGTAAATCTTAGGTGCTGGGGGTGGGGGTTGGGGGGAATCCCCTAATACAGTGCTGACTCTCAAGTTCAAACCCACCTCAGTATACTTACCCATGACTGGACCATAGCTTGTACTGTCTGAGACAGAATACTGCTAGACTGCCTAAATTGGCCATGGATGCCCGCACTCTTCATTCATGTAAGCCCAATAATCTCATTTTCGGCACTGACATGTCAGCTTTCCTAAGATCCATAAAGCATACATCACTTCCCTACGAGGGGCCTGCAGTTCTCTTTCAGAGTCTGGTGAAGATCTGCTCTGAAATAGTGCCATGTTCACAGACACCCCAGTACTCTAGAATGATACCATCTGCCACAGGCTGAGCTTCCCTTTTCAGCCAAATACATTATTTATAACCTTTCTAATTGTGTAAAGGTAAGGAGAAAAATTTTTCTGAAGCTTAACTTAGATGTAGCTAGAATATTCTGAAACTACTCTAAAAAAACAGAGTGTCTCCAAATTTTGAAAAAACAATAAATTTGGGGCAGCATAGTCCTTCAAAATGTTTACTTTTAAAAGTATGACAGAATTTTCCAAAAGGGAGAAAAGTATGTAATACACATACAATATTTTTAGAAAAGGAAGAAAAACAGTTGATGCTTGATTTTTGCTTGAATATTCACTGGGCATTTCACTAGCCAGTGATATCTCCAGGTTCTCATAGAGAATTATTCCCCACAAGAAGGTTCATCAACTGGGGGGGGGGGGGGGGGGCAGTTGGGAGTGATTGGATTATCATTTTAAAATATTTTGTTGTTCTTTTAACAACAACAAAAACCACCCCCAAACAATGCTAATCAGGTTATTTAATCATCTAAACTAAAACTGTTCATGCTTTTCTGCCAAATCAACCAACCACAGCAAAATCTGTTATCAGTGACTGCTCAGCTTCCAGTCACGGGAAGTTAACCCCTCCTTCCCCAAAAGTTCTCCTAAATAACCTTAAAGCGACCCAGGACGCTAATCCTTGAGAGCAAGGCAGTGAGGGTTCCCCTAGAGAACTTCAGTAGTGGCCTCCCACAGTACGAGACCCTCTAACACACTCAACGACCAGATCCAGAATCCGAGAGCTCCCTAATAATTCAGGTGACCTCCATACCTTTTTTAATAAACATGAAGTTATTCTCCTCAATTTGAAATCATGACCAAACATCACCAAAGGCCTTGTTGATTGTTTAAATAGGAAGGAGGAGGTTGGGGCCACATGGGGAAGGGAGGGACATGAATATCTACAAAATAGTGGCTTGCCAATGTTTAAAGCTTTCAGGCTCTATCAGTGGAGAGGGCAAGGGCTACAACAACTTATTTACACAATTATCTAAATACGATTAAACAGCTGATGGACAAATATTAAACTGGAAAATGTATAGTCATTTCAGCTTAATGTAATCCTCTTTCTGTAAACACCCAAGATGATTTTTTTTTCAACCAGAACAGTCCTGACATCTCATAAGCCTAAGGGTGAATAGCAAGAGATTGTTTTTGATCGTTATAAATATTCAAAAGACATGCAGACCATCTGCTTTCATAATACAGGTAAAGCAACACTGAGATGGGGACTGCTGTATAAAAATGATTCTTTTAACAAAGTCTTCCTCTCCTCGAAAACTATAAAGACAGATGTCAAAAACTGTTTACACAGAGCAATCAGGAGCGTGCAAAATGTAATATTCCTTTTACACACAGTGCTTGCTAAAGAGATTTTTTTTTCTTTTTCTTCCCATCTGTGTGTTGCAACACATTTCTACAAGTTAAAAACATTTTTTCAAACAGAGATCTCATGAATACCCAAAAACATGCTATCTGGCTTCTGAATGCTAATTAATTTCAACTAAAGAATCAGATTTTTTTTTTGGTAGGGAGGAATGTATGTTTTTGAATTGGAGTACTCTAGAGATCAGGCAAAGAAAACAGAAGAAAACCCTACATAGGTTTGATTCTTTAAGGCTATTTTACAATTTAGTTAGGTTTTTTATATAATTTGCATCTGTTTCATGTGGCTTTTTAATAAAAAATTATCACGATTAACCTCTTCAATATGGTCTAATATATTTTTTCAAGTGGTAAAGAAATATATACACACACACATATGCACACACATACATGCACATGCAGACACATGTACACACACACACACACACACACACACACACACACACACACACACACACACACACACACACACCCCTTGCCTTCTTAGCAAGCTGTGAAGAGTGTGGCTCATAAACCCCTACAGTCAATTTTCAGAACTGAAACACTAATCTTGACAATAACCTTTTAATGTATTATATTAATGGCACAAAGGCATTAAGCACCTTTTTATAATTCTCAATAAAATGAGCATTTACTGAACAATCTGTCAAACTCCTGGCTGTGTGTGTGGGGTTTTTTTTCCCCTCTAAGAAGTGAAACTTCAGTTTGCGGCTGGCTACACCTCCCCTGATTTCCTAGTCCACTTTGTTGATCTGATTCTCCAGCTGAGAGTCTCTAAGATAAATAAAAGGTAACTAGATAGTACCTTTCAAACAACACAAAAATATACATTAACTTCAGATAGGAAATGAATCAAATCTACGACTGAATTTCGTTTTAGAATGGGCTTTCTTTCTACTTAAAAATAATTGAGTGCCCCAAATCATCCCTGAAGATCATCATAAGAGATTCTGACAGTGAATAGATTTGCTACATATTGACAGGTAATCTCCAGCTGTTATTCCGGGTTGTTGGTTTGTTTTTTTTTTAAATAAAATAAATGAGAAGTAGCAGAAAACTCCAAGTATAATATTCTTTTCGTGATAATTGCCTTGTGTCCCCCAAATCTTTCCCCTTGGATCTTCTACTGCTTTCTAAACTACACTCTTGGGAGGTACAATCTGAATCTCAATTTGCCCAGATTTTACTTAAATTCCACCTGTCAGGCAGTTAGGGTTATTGTCATTGTTATGACCCTACGCCTTGACGATATCCTTAACAGAAAGTCAAAAATGTCTTGAAGATGCGATTACAGAATGATTACATAAATTTACTGTGGACAGAAATTAAGATGCTTTTGAAATATACTACTAGCGTTCTCTTTTTCAGGTCCTTAAAAATTTAATGATATGATCACAGAGTGTGTCCCAAGCTAAAAAGTCAGAGTTACTATTAAATTATCCATATTTTTAATCTGTGCTCTTTCTCTTCTATTTGATCTATTTTATAGAGAATTAAAGTGTTAGCTCACATAAGGCATATACAAAGTTGTTCACATCTTTCCATTTTTAGCCAAATTTTCTATAATTTGTTGTATATGGAGCTATCTGTAACAACTCTGCATTAGACTGTCCTGTACATTGAACCAGATTTTCCTAACTGAATCAGTGAAAAGTCTGCCTTCAAGAGTGTTTAAAAGAAATATAGTTTTTTTACTGTCAAGAAGAAAGTCTTTCCAAGCAGAGGTTCTACATGGTCTTCTTTAATGAATAAGTAAGATTCCTTTGTAAATGCCCACATGTATTTATATGCAAACAGCATAGGAAAGTCCATAAGTGGAGTTTCTTCTTTTTAGGTTAAATGCTCCCCTACTCCTCTACCTCTTACTTATGATATTAGTTTATATAGCCAACTCTTTCTTCATGGTACGATGGTAACCTTTATCTTTGCCCAAGTTAAGATATCAAAAGTTCAAAATTAGGAGAGTTTAAATCAATAAGATTTTATTCAATTTATTACATTAAATTATATTTACTGATTCTGAAAGAGTGGCATGTGGGAGCCTGCTCATTTAGATCATGCGCATGTGTCTTCTGCTCTGGAATGGGGAAAAATCCTTTCCTACCTACGCAGAGTGCAATGTCCTATCACTGACGTTTAACTATAGAAAGCAGAAAACAATTCCATCCTGACTTAACGCAAAGCTTCATTTTAATTTTCTTTCATCTGAAGTCATACTTACATGAAATGAAATGAATGATGAAAATATGACAAATATGAAAAAAAAGACAAGGGATGAATTATTTGGCTCCTCCAAATTATTGGCTCCTCCAAAAGCATTCATGATAGAAGGAAAGTTGTCTCTTTCAAACCTCTGAGAAGCTAAGATCTATCTTTTCAAGTTTAACAATATTTTCAATGTCTGAATCTTACAATGAGTTGATAGATCTTAATAACAAGTTAGGAAAAATGTGTGGACAACCAAAAGCCAAATGTGGGTCATGATCACCCTGAATTTCAAAACTGGAGGGAATCACAATATTCTCTATCTTTTCATGAACTAGCCATATTGCAAAAATATTCCATAATTTAGGGGAAATACCATGCAACAGGCAATCATAACTCTTTTACGAAAGGAGACAGAATGTTAAAAAGCAGAGTGCTTGTTACTGATTGTGTTTACCACAGTCTCTGGGTTTGGTTTTATTTTTGTTTTTTTTTTTTCTTTGTTTCATATCAGAAAACTTTAAGCTTACTTAAATTCAATTAAACTTTTGTTAATGATAAATAATATGCAAGATACCATGCTAGGTCAAATGCATACAAAAGCAAAAAATACACAAAAGTAAAAAAATACAAAGCCTTGAGAGGCTTTGCTCTCAAAGACCTAGAATGGAATAGGAGGGTAAGATGTGTATACAAAAGACTATAATATAAAGGAGAATCAGAAAAAGAAAAATCTGGATGGTAAAGAAATGAATAATTAGTAAAAAAAAATTAACAGTACTAATGATAGATTCCATTTATATAATACCTTAAAGCTTACAAAGTACTTTATGATATTATTTCATTCGATACAAAAACCCAAAGATGGAGTTGCCATTATCCCCATTTTACAGGGCAGCAAACTGAGGCATGGAGCAATTCAGTGACTTGCCCAGTTTTGATTGAGTCCAAGTTTTCCAGAACAAATCCTTTTATTAAGAGAATTTGTTCTGTGAAGTTTGGACTCAGTCAAAGGGCTGCACTTGAGGAAGTGGAGGGTCGAATGTGGCCTTGAGGCCTCAGGTTCCCCACCCCTGATCTAAGGCAAGATTTGAACTCAGTTCTTCTAGATTTCAAACCTAGTACTAAAGGAGGATGGGATTGGAAGGCAAAAGGGTGAAGGTGAAGAAGAAAACGTTCATTTCAGGCACGGTGAAGGGTTGATCAAAGGCCCTAGTGATGTGCTAACCTCGCCATCTGAATAAATTTATACACTCAAATGATGAATATGTAAATGGGATCTTTAAAGTCAAGGCAAGAAAGGCACTCTATGATCTGATTACATATTGAAATTGCTTTATCGTTTGGAAGAGAAGTAATCACTTGGATTACCTGCACGAAGTAGGCTTGGGCAAATTCCCATGATGCCAGACCATGCTGCAAACTCTTCAGTAACAGCAGAGGCCACCCTAGCTGATTTTTCCTTCATCCCTCCCTACCCCCAACTCCTACTGAATTCACATGGTGGAAGCATGAGGAAAGAATCCGATACCTCCCAAGGGCAAGTCTTAGCATTTCTACAAGAAAGGGACATTAAAAAAAATATAGTCCAACCTCTTCCTTCTGCTGAAATGAAAAAGAACGTTCAACTTGGGGTCTCAAAAGACACAGGTTCCCATTTTCCTTAAGTTTAGGTCTGACATGTCATACCTCTATTCAAGAAATCCCTAATGCTTTAGGATCAAATATCAGCATTTAAAATTCTTTACTCTCTGGCCCTTTCCAACCTTTTTATGCATTAGTACCCTACTATGCATTTCATTGTGCAGCTGTGTTGGTCCTCTTGCTATCCATCTCTTAACTCCATACACATACATTGGCAGTATCCTATGCCTGGCACACTCTTTCTCCTTATCTCTCTGCCTCTGAACCACCTCTAGCTTCTTTCATGACTCAGCTCCAAAGTCGTTATTTATAAGAAGTCTAAAAGAAATCTTTCCTGGTTCACCCCAGCTGCTACTGCTTTCCCTTCCACCCATTTTGTAAGTATCCTACATGGAGATGTTTTCTCCCTCATAAGAATGGCACAGTGATCAGCACATAGTAAATGCTTAATAAATACTTCTTGGTTGATTAATAATGGATGAAAAAGCAGTTATTAAGCACTTGCTATGTGCCAGGCCTTCTGCTAAGGACTAGGTATACAAATACCAAAGTGAGACAACTCCAAAGGAGCAGTGAGACACTACATTCTGATACAGGAGGCAACCTCTATGTAAATCAGGACAGAGGCCATGGAAGGGAGCTATGGCTTGGGAAATCCCAAGGACTGTTTCAAAAACAATAGGGCAGTAAGGTGACATTCCCTTTCTGCTAGCGATGGTGGTGTTGAGTTGATTAGTTTCCAAAGCAAGGGATGGAAAGCTCAGACAGAGGTGGGACGAGGCAGGGGTGGGGCTTGGGGACGGAGGCTGGGCACCTGGCATCAGAACTGGAGATGAGTGAGCTAAAAAGTACGACCCAGGGCAGTTCTGGAGCCCAGTGGCTCACCTCCCTAATCTCTCCATGCCTCGGTTAAATGTCTCATCTGTAAAATGGAAGGGATAATACATCCACAGTAATAATAACTAGTATTCATTTAGAGCTTGGTAAACACTTTCCATATGTGAATTCGTTTAATCCTCAGAACAACCCTGACATGTAGGTTCTGTCATCCTCAGTTTACAGTTGAGGTCACTGAGGCAGACAGAGATTAAGTAACTTGCCCAGGGTCACACAGCTAGGAAGTGTGTAAGACATGATTTGAACTTGGGTCTTCCTGACTCAGGCCCTGGTTCTATCCACTACACTACCTTGTTGTACTTACTTACCACACAGGGTGGGAAGTAAGATAATTTTAATTATCTAAAGAAGTGCTATGTAAACCTTAAAGACCAATATTAATGTCAGTTATGGTTATCATTTCATATAGAGAAACTGAGGCCCACAGACCTTACATGACTTATCCATGGTTACACGGGTTGTGAGCAGCATGCTAGATTCAAAGCCATATTCCTTACTTGAGGGGAAAGCTGTGTGTGTGTGTGTGTGTGTGTGTGTGTGTGTGTGTGTACAGCCTTTGACATGCTTTAAAGATGTTTCCAGTACATCCTTTATTATTTATATTTCCTTAAGTTCCATCTTTTTAGTTGTTTCAATGAAAGACTCAATTTATTGGCCTCTAAGATCATGACATAAGATTGAAGATGACGTGCATTAGTTCAATCTTTTGGGATAAAATGGTAAATATATAATGTAATTAGCATAATCTCTCAAATCAAAGTGGCAACCATATATTGCCAGCGTAACTCTTCAGTAGAACAAAAAAATGGAAAAGGAACCTTCAGGATTCCTGAGTTTTGATAATGGAAACAGTTATTAAAATAAGTATCTATCTTTATACATGGACCTAGAAAAAATAAGAGGAGGCCAGTAGAAATTAGGCAGTACACCTTAATCCCATGGGTGAAGGAGAGACATTTTCCTTCATTTCTACTGTTTCCACATTATTTTCAAGGAAAATCAATAGAGGAGAATTTGGCAAACTTGTAGAAGGAGATATATATATATATACACACACACACATATATATGTATTTACATATACACAACTGTATAAATGATGGCTAAGAGGAAAGAGCAAAGGGATGGGAAATATAGACAGGGTCAATGTAATTCTTGTAGGCCTAATTATTTTAAAGAATGTAATGGTACCCTCATTTAATTTGTGCCAACTATCTCCTGAAAACCTTTACCCCACCAATTTGGAAATACATTAGAACTTAAGTTGTTAAAGTCTTGTAATAGGTCTTATAGTAATAATAATAAGGTCTTATAGTAATAAAAACAGTTTACATTTACTTCCCCAATGCTATGAGGAAGATTGTACAAGTATTACCATTCCCATCTTACAAGTGGGCAAACTGAGGAACAGAGAAGTAAATAGCCTTCCCGACAGCCACACAGCTGGTATCCCTGGAGCCAGAACTCAAACCAAGCAGCAAAGTCCTTCTGAATCCTGAACCATATTCTTTCTACTGCACCACAAGTACGTGATATAAGTTTTGTCCATTATTAACTAAAACTCATAAGTCAAATCCAACTTCCTAATTTTACAAATAAGGAAACTGACATTCAAAGACTTCCCTTCCAAGCTCAGAGTTGTGATCAGACAATATGTCACAAAGAATTAATGAAGCACCTACTGTGTACCAGGTACTGTGCTAAGTACTAGAGATAGATGCAAAGAATGGTCAAAAAACTTATAACCCCCCAAGCCCCCAAGAAGAAAAACCACACCCACACCCACATATCCAAACTCCTTGTTCTCAAGGTGCTCACAGTCTGAAAGGGGAGAGAACAAATAAACACTGAAGTATCAACGGAGGGAAGGTGCTGATTAAGGATGACCTGAAAAAGCTTCTTCCAGAAGGTGGGCTGTTAACTGGAACTTGAAGGAAGCCTAGGAATTCAGGGGATAGAAGATGAGGAGGCAGAGAATTCCAGGCCCGAGAGATAGGTATGAAACGCCAGTGGGTACCCAACTCCTTGAACTTTGAAGTCAATCCCTTTCCCACCAGACTCCACTGCCTTTTCCTATATGGTTGCTAAATGGGATTTCTAGAAAAAGTGTTTCCTAGACCATGTGTGCCCTGAAAACATGCTAATTCTTCTCTGACTCTATCTTGCAATAATGATGACAAAATTTTGAAGAAATACATAAGAAAAGAAGCACATCTACTAGCTGGTTTTTTTTTTTTAACTAAGTAGGGATGGGGATAATTCAAGCGATATCTAATACAAAGTAAAGTCCTTAAGAACAGTTTTTTTTTTTTCATATATGTCAGAGGCTATCACAATGCCAGGGACAGAAAAGATAGTACTGCTATTACGACTACTACTACTACTATTACTACTACTACGACTACTACTACTACTATTACTACTACTACTACTACTACTACTACTACTACTACTACTACTGCTACTACTACTACTACTACTACTACTACTACTACTACTACTACTACTACTACTACTATTACTACTACTATCTGTTCAGTTGAATTTCCCCTAAATATCAAATATTTATTACTTTTGCATATTCATATTTTCAAAAACTTTAACCCATCCCTGTTTCTTAAGAACTAAAAACTATAAAAATCAAAATTTGTAATAAAATATTTTATTCTTTGGCTTTTTTTGTCCTGTGCTCCAAACTGATCAAAGCAGACTATAAATGATAAAGCAACACTTTAATCTGCAAAATGGGACCATTTTTCTTGGAACGTAATACATAGAATGACCTCTTATTCGGTAACTAAGAATACTCTATGAAAATGAAACTGCAATTAAAACTGGAATAAAAATGTTAGGAATGGATTAGTCCTGGGTTTGTATCCTGATCCCCTCAGCAGATAGTAAATTAGCTTAATATTTCTTTGGGAACCACTACTGTATGAAAATAGTTTACAAAATATCTAACAATGAAAGGATTGGGAAGTGGGAGGGAGGTTAAGTAAGATGAGAGGAGAGAATTAAAGATGGTTCTAAAAGACACCAACTCCGAGCACCTTCAAGTAGCCCTTGACCAGCTCTCTTTGCTGTCCCGAGTGAACTCTGGCCCCCTCCCAACAGCCTTGTGCGTTATGATAGCGTACAACCTTCTACGTCTGTAGCGCCCTTCATGAAAGCATCCCAGGGTGCTTTACAATCATTATGTGCTAAAATTAAAACTGAAGCACATACAATTCCTAATAGAATCGTTTTAAAAATGCTAAACAGAACAAATAACTTTTAAGTCTAGATTTAAAAGTCCCAGCAGTCCTAGCGTTCCTTACTTCAATTGGCAGTGAGCTCCAAAGCCAGGGAACAAATCAACTAAGGGTTCTCTCATGTTATGCTAAAGGCCCTCTTATGTTGTTTACTTACTACAGTAAACCAGCTTCCAGCAGAAGAAAAAAAAAGTGTGTGTGTTTATGTATGTGTGTATGTATGTATGTATACGTATGTAGAGATATATCATATATGTGTATGTGTTTGTATGAGCTCTTTTCCTCCCCTTTGGGTAATGGGGGAGGAGCCATTTCTGATTTTTTGCAAACCCAGAACTAAACAAGGCAGGGTAGTGGTTAGCAGCACATACCCAGACAAAGTTGAACCTGAAATGTAAGAGGTGTAGGGAGAGGTAGGTTCCAAAAATCTATCACAAACAATTCAGTCTTGTCTTTACGTCAAATTTAGTGCTAAAGATAGTTTAAATGACATTAAAAATGTTTTCCATGCTAATAGGTTTGTTCTCAGGTCATATATAGCTAGTCCTAAGCCTCAGATGCACTACTGCATGCATTTAAGAAAACAGCTTCTATCATGTAGCAATTTTCCTTGCATTACTGATTTTAAGGTCAAGGAAACCTGCTGTAATCTAATCCAAAGCAAGGATGGGAAAACAAATCTATTAAATGTATCATCCAGAATAATATTTAATATTAAGAATGCTTTAAAATAAGAAGAAACCAACAGCTCTGTTTTACCAACACAAGGAAAGGGTTTTAAGAACTTTTTTAAAAAGTTAAAATGGGGTTTTTTTAGCCTAATCTATTTAAGAGGCAACCAAGGTCTCACACTTAAGACTAAGCTATATCTTAACTACAGCAAAACCTTTAAGCAAAGGCAATGCTCTGTTGGAGGCCAGAGAGCTGGCCTGGCCCAGGAAGGTCAGGGCGCATGTTCAGATTCAGGCACATACTTTTTCGGCTCGTTACTTAACATGTCACCGAAACTCAATGTGTAGAGTAAAGGTGCGGATCTGAGATGTAGAGAGAATCTAGGAGTCCTTGACACCAATGAAATCAGACATCCAATGCCAGAAAGAACAGCAGAACAAAGTTCCCCCCCAAAACCAAAACAAAAGAAAACATCCCACCAAAATAACTAACCCAAAAAGCATTCCTATCTTTATCAGATAGGAATGAATAGAAATATCATTTAATAATAAAAAAAAGTGTCCAAAGCTGAGGTTTCAAACTGCACTAAGACATTTGGGACAGAGGATGTGCCTTTAATCTGACATCTCACTGACTTACCCAATGCATTGGGGCCCTACCAGTTCTCTCATCAAGTTAGAACACAAGACCCTTGTAAACTGACGTTGCCATTGGATTGGGGTTGGTTAAGTCAGGTTGTACTCTAATTATAAATACATAGCAATACCCCAGAGGAAAAGTCCCTGAAATATTCAATCCACTTTCAGGTTCCATCCATGAAGTCTGTCCTCAGTCCTATTTATGGGAATGATAACAAGGTCCAATTGCTATCAAGCATTTTAATGCCAGATAAAATTGATACGCATCATCTCTTGATTCACATGGTCATTGGGTAGAAATTTTGTTAATGCTACCATATGGTTTATGAAAAACTTTAAATTAAAACCCATACAAAAACCTACCTGGAATCTCTGCTTAGAATTTACAAAGTATTTGCAGGAGTATTTACAATTTCATACTTGGAAGAAAAAAGTAAAAGACGTCAAACGAAAAACTTGTCAATGGAATTGCCAAATATCTCCTTACCCATAAGATTTGGCCATGTCAATGGGCAAGATTTTTGTTCTGAAATAGAGACCAGCTTTTTTGTGTGTGTGTGTGGGTCAAGAGATTAATTCCATGTCTAAGAAGTTGTTGTTTTTTTTTTTAAGCAAAAATGACTGACTTATACTTTGTAAGGGGGCCCTAACAGTACACTGCATTAGCAGGTTCCAGTATGACATGGGATCCTGAGTACCATTCATCTCGTGTAGCTATTATGAGACAATCCCTTTTAAAGACACTATATAAAGGTGATTAGATATTATTTTATTGTTATTGCTTTTGAGGGGTAGAAAGAGAGTGGGCTATCATGGTAAATCATATCCAAACTTCTGGGATTTCATAAATTAAACTTTCTCTCCCCACCTCCAAGTCAATCTCCCTGATCCAAATGACCAGATTAGCAACAGAATGGTAATGAGTTAATACTACTTTGAAAGAAATCAAAATGTATCTCTTCCTCCAAAAAAAAAGAAAGAAAGAAAGAAAGAAAAGGCATTTAAAGCAACTAGCCAAATAAATGCCTTGTTAGAAAAAAAATTCCTAAGGAAGATTCAAAACAATTAATGATAAAAACCATAGTTTGAATACAGCAGAGAGAGTAATAGAAATCTAAAGAGTTATTACAAAACACAACAAATTCAATTTCTTTTAAATTATTTTTTTTAAGTTATAGAGATTCCTTTCTGAGACATTTTTGATTCCTGTGCATTAAGGGTTAAAAAGAGTAATTATTACCAGTAGAGAAGTAACATTCAGTATAATTGGCAAGTGTTCAGGTACACATGGAGTCCGCTACTTACAAATGTGTTAAGTCCTAATGATGGTAAACGGGCCTTTTGTTTGTATGGGAAAATGCACTCTGAGCTCCAATGTGATTAATGGTGGTGAGGTTCCCAGGCCATCACACACACAAAAAATCTATTTAACCTACAATCCAGCTTGATTACAGGACTAATAATATTAGTATGAGTTCTGGATACTGAGCTCAGGTAGATGAGGGGCAGGAGGAAGATTTAGGTACTGTGGAAGATGATAGTTTAGGACCCTGACACAATTCACATTGGTAGCTCTTCTCATCTGTATCTTTTAAAACAGAGGACAAGCTTCTTTTCCTCTGCTTCTGCACCCTCAGTTTCTCTCAAGTCTACAAGATTTCTTTTTCATTCATTCTGACAATGTTTCTCATAGTATTAAGGACTTCCACAGTGGTGGAGGCAGAACATCAGAAAGAAGGAGGCATTTGTAGCTATAGGCCATAGCTATGTGATGGCCATTCTATTCATGAGATGTTATTAATTATGTTTTTCTTATGAGTTTTGAGGAGCGTATATTAGCTTAGTACTAAATTAAAAATGAAAGGTTTGGTAGATTTATTGAAAACTGCCATTTTAGATGATAATCTTATTATAGTAAAGTAAAATTTGGTCCTCCTCTATTTTTGTCATATAAGCAAAAATCAGTTTCCCGTATTTGTTTTTAAATTCCTATAAAATATGCAGTGTTTGCTTTTTAGGGAATAAAGTAAATATTTTCAATGAAAGGAAAATTCAGAAAGCAATATCTGCTAATTTAAATTCAATATAAAATGTAAAAACTTAAAGTATAATGAATTTTTGATCCATTAGATAGCAAAAATCACTACTGAAAATTAATTTGGGGAGAATTTTTCCCCTAACATGGAGACGGCACAGATCTACTCAAGTGTTCAAAAACAGTAACCTGATCCTTTACATTGTCTGTGGGTAACAACTTGCCTAGCGCAGTTATATCTGCACTACAATTTTTGCAAATCCAATATCTAGGAGGAAAACATTATGAAATACTGTGATTTTTGCTTGTCTGTCTGCAATTTTATAGCCTTACAGACAAATTTGGCTTATTTTGTAAAGGAGTAATTTCATGGACTGATAAAGAGAGAACAAGAAATGTTGTATCATCAAAGATAACCAGGAGCATTTTAAGGCACCACTGTGTTCTATATACATATATTACACACATTAACCATGTCTAGATATATGTTACAGTTTCCAGAATACTTATCATAGGGCACTTTTGTATAATATGTAACCATGAAGTGCTGACATTTAAGCTTTCTAAAATTTTAGATGTAAATATGACCAAAACTTGATGTTTCCAATTCACAACAAAGGAACACTGGGATTTTTCTTTAAGAAGAGACTTGTAATAAAATTAGTATTTCTAAAACTCTCATGGTAGCTAATAATAGCTAGCATCCATATGACACTACGTGCCAGGTAGTGTGCTAAGTGCTTTAGAACTAGTATTTCATTTGATCCTCACAACAAACCTAGGAGGTAGTATCCCCATTTTACAGATATGGAAACTGAGGCAGATAGAGATTAAGTGAATTTCCCAGGGTCATATAGATAGTGGGGATCTACAGTCGGATTTGAACTGGAATCGTGTCGACTCTAAGCCCTGGTTCTATTCACTGCACTACCTATACTTAATAATATATTAAATTCACATGTATGGAGTACTTTTAAGTTTACAAATCACTTGTGAAACCAACGTGGGGGGTGGGGGGAGTAGAATGCACAAAAACGATCATTTTTATTTTAAAAACAAGGAAAGCCAGTGACCCCTAAAGTGACTTGGCTGAGAGAACCAATTTAGGAATGCCAGAGATTGGGCTCAGACCTTAGTCTTTTTACCTCAAGACCTGTGCTCTTCACCGTATGTCATCCATCCTCTCACGCCCTCTTTCCCAAAAGCAAACTGGTATTTCTTCCTCTCTTATGCTAAGACACAATTCTAACCTTAAGTATTCACAGCAATTTTGTGCTAACACAACTGCAAATCCCATGTATGACAACTCTTTATTATAGTTCAGTTTTTAAAAAAATCTAAATCAAAATACAAGGTGCTTCATAAATCATTTGATTTTGACAGATCTGCCACGGGAAGTATGGAACATATGTTGGCATTATCTGTTAGAAGGCTAGTAAGGCAAATAATATGGCTAAACTTAATTTTTTTATAAACAGTACAAATATTTTTATGTAAAAGTTAACAAGCATGAATTACTTTGGAGGATCTATGATTTCATTGGTATGGCTGTCTCCTCCCTAGAGGCAGACAGCAACTCATTCTCTCTCTCTCTCTCTCTCTCTCTCTCTCTCTCTCTCTCTCTCTCTCTCTCTCTCTCTCAGAAATTCTCATTTATGTCCTTCCATAAGTCCTCCATAGCCAATAATGGTTATAATGACAGCAAGCATTCATACAGCACTTAAGGTTCTCAAAGAACTTCACATTATCTCTTTTGATCCTTGCCACAGCCCTCCAAGGTATGTTATTATGATCCTCATTTTACATTTGAGGACACTGAGGCCAACAGGATAAATGACTTTCCCAGGTTCACCCAGCTCCCCAAGACAGGATTTGAACTCAAGTGTTTTGGACTCCAAGTCCAGCACTCTATTCACTGTTATGACACTTCAATAAAAGCATATCTGTAATAATGACTTTTTAAATTTATAGCTAGGATTAAGAACCCAAGGAATAAACCTAAGATTATCTATAGGGCAACTGAGCATTTGTTCAGGAGCTGCTCGAGTATCTTACCAATTTTAGAATTTAAAGATGTGGGAGTGGGGGCAAAGGAATGGCAGCCAACTTCTACTCACTGAAAATCCGCCCAGTGCCCTTTAGGCTCATGGGAACATTCCTGGTTGGCTCTCTGTAGGTAATCTGACATGGGCTGGAGTCTGGCTTCTTAAAGCAACATAATAAAGCTTCATTGTGTTTTTGAATTCAGACAATGCTAGAATCTTCCCTTCAGTAATATGAATGTAAGGAAAAAATGTAGATTTTTTTTTTTTTGAAGATGTAGGCGAGGGGAATCATAATAGCTTTTGTCAATTATTTGAGGGAATATCAAGGAAGTGGGATTTGACTTCTCTCGTCTGGTTCCGAAGGGCAGAACAAGGAACAGTGAACACCCGGATGAACTTACACAAGTCAGGGAAACCCTCTGGACTTCAATTTGCTCATTTCTAGAGTTGAGGGGACTGGATTTGGTGGCCACTAAATTCCTTCCAGGTCTTTTTTTTTTTTTTATGATCCTCATATCCTAAGTCAGGAAGAGATTTCTTCTCCCTCCTTAAGAGGTCTTCAAACAAATGCCTGATGATCCCTTATTGAGAATTTTGGAAGGAATTTTTAGCACAGGTACAGATTGGACTAAATCCACTCTGAGGCTCTTTCCAACTCTGAAATTCTGTGATTCATTCACTCCAACATCACACATGGGCAAGAAATGTCATCCCACATCTCAAAATCTGGTGAGTTTTGATGTTAGGTCCTTATCAATATGCTATGACTACAAATAAACTCAAATCACATGTAGGACCCAGACTAAGATACAGATTTTCACTATCATACCCTTTTCAACAAATCCCATCCATAAGAAGAAAAATAAGTCAGGGCAAAAATTTTTGAAGGCTTGGAATTCCTTTTCCTTGACCAAAAGATACAGAGAAGAGGAAAAGGAAAGAATGGAGAAATAAATTGGTACAAAGAGCTCACAGTTAAACTATTCTGGGTTGCTGTTTTCCACGCAGAGTAAAACCATCACAGAACACAGAGCGAACAAGAAAAATGAGATGCCAGAAAAATGAACAACTGAAAAACATTTTAATATGGAGCTTTAAACACCTAAAAAAGTAATTGTCCCTTCAAATTTGGAGGACATCCATACACACCATGCCCCACATCTCAAATGGCATATTTGAAAAGCCAACCCAATTTAATTCTGACCTGACTTTGAATTGCTGCCACTGATGATCTGTGTGTAATTTTCTCAAAAGACAAAAGCAAATATGTAGTCCAAAGTTCTCAATGAAATGTAAATGACTGCCCTGGTTTCAATGCTGAAGACCTCCAGAATGGCATGGTCACCAAATACAACCATTACACGACATCACCAAAGTCATTCCCACAGTAATATACAAGAATACAAAACTTAGGACAGTTCTACTTCTTTTTACTGCTCTAATACTTGATTGCACTCCATCCATTTTCCAATTTAACATCTACCATCACCCTTGTAATTATTAAATCCTAGCTCAGTGTGTTGTAGGTAGAACACTTTGATTTGCCTTGAAGACCACTGAGGAGTTAGCTTAACATTCCCCATGCTAACATATGTGAGGCATTTCAATCCAGAACACTGCACAGGTAAGAGATTACAACCATTACCCAGCTAAAAGACTTAGGAATTCTAGAAGTTTCTTTTAATTTTTACATGTTTCTCAGCTTTGAGCCTAAAAAAACTCTTTTGGATCATTTTTAACTTTCAAATTTCAGTAGTCAAGTTCAAGACACCTCCTAGAATTATTCACAAACTCAGTTTCCTATGTGAATGTGCCAAATACTGCCCAGTTTGCCACCAACCTGAATGGTACTGCTCAATGTTCATAAAATATCTACCTTTCTCTTCAAAAATTGGGGGAGGGGGTAGAAGAGAAGGCGAATTCTGGTGAAATTGTAACTGAAAACTAGGAAATATGGCTAAAAAACGTATCAACATTTCAAATATGTGATTTATAAAATATAGCATGCAAGTGCTTAACGTGAATCTACCGGCAACTCGTTAAGATAATTACTAAAGAGTCAAAAATCTGAGCTTTCGTTTGCAATTCATTGTCATGTTCTCCTTGTACTGGCAAAGCTGATGGGCCCAGGTTGAACAAATGCTAAATCATACAAGGTTACTTCATGGCACCTATCAGACAACTAAACAGATGAAATATAGGGAATTGTTATTATTAATTTCCAATTCTATAAATGATTATTCCACAGAATGACACAGAAGTGCATGCCAATTCAATTTAGAAAGACTTCAAAAATCTTCACAAAACTTGCTTTAAAAACCTTAATAATGGTAAAATGTTAAATTCTGGAAGAACACAGTAAGTGCACCAAGACTTCATTATAATGTAATCTAGTGCATAAAATAAAAAGGAATTCAGAATAACTTTCTATCTGTCCTAGAAGCTATTGAAATGATTGTGTACCTAAAGGACCTTGCATTGACATAAATTGCTTACTATAGTATGGACTTAAGGATTTTCATTATAGCAAGGTTATGAATGCACTCTGAAAAAAAGGGAGTAAACTTCAATATGAAAAGTAAAAACTGCGACAGAATTTCTACTGGTAATTTCAGTTACCCCTAGCAAAATTCACGCTCAAAAATGAAAAGAAAACAATAAATCTGGGTCTCCCCTTAAAGTTCTTGACCATTGGACATTATATCACAGAGAAAAATAAGATTATGTACTTCAAGGAAACATGTCAATGCCAAAGAAATGAGTAAAACAAAATTTCTATTATTTTCTCTTCTTGCAGTTCTAACAGTAAATGGCATTTCTTTTCATTGTAGATTAGAATCTGATTATTATTTGACTTGTTAGCATTCCTAGATGATCTTATTTTGTAAGCCATGTTTAAAAGTAGCACGTTACTTAAACAGCCATCTAAATTGAGTGACCCTTTGACAACAGTGAGAACCTCTACTCCTTCCACGAAAAAAAAAGGCCCAACTGAAATGCTTGAAAATTGAAAAAGCAAGCTCAGTGGAATGGTCTTCCCTGAAATTATTATTGTTATTATTATTATTATTTTTACCATTTTTCCTTTAAATTTTCCCAAGGGAAAATGCCATACAAGTTATATGCAAAATGAATCAAGTCTATTTAAAAAGAGCACCAAGTGATCCAACACATTTGCATTTCTGGCCAATTGGGTCTTCTGAAACCAGTTGCTTTAGAATGTGGCAATATCCCTTCTCCGATGGGGGCTGCCTCAATATAGTGTTTCATTATTGATCACATGCTAGGCTAAGTACCTGGGAAAGGGGACACTCCTTGGCCAATGAACTCTGGTTCATATCCTTCAGTAAGTCCTTCAGAGCATTTCTTACGGTTGTGTGAGACCATTGTTCAGGAGGCAAGTCTTCTAGTTTAGGGCAACTATTTGAGACATAGATTAGAAAGGGGATTATTACAAGATGGCATCCTGCTGCAGAACATTCCTTTAAGACAGACAGATTTCATTTTGCGCATCAAGCAGATGCATCTGGAGATTGCTTTCGGTCTCCTGATTGTTCCGATTAGTTAATTACTTTATACAACACATCTGCTGTATTGATGCATGAATTATACATCAGCTGCATGTGGTGACTATTTTTTCATGTTACTTCTACCTTTCTGCTCTGATGCGCTTGGTAAGACAATTTAAGGTGTAATGCTTTCTCATGACCGATCAGGAAAAGCATTAATATATTAACTATTTTCCGTTCATCACTGTTCACATGACTTAAAAAATAATAAGAATGGAGTCATAGTGAAGAAGTCATTCTATCACAAAATGTACACAGATGGCACTGTTCATGATATGCAAAAATATTTTTCTCTTAAGTAAACTTTATGTAAAATGCCTTCTTGTAATGCATCATTTAATTGACTAAATGCAGCAGAGTTGCAATATGATACCTACAGAAACCAATCAATTAAAAGCTAGAAGAAGAAGGGGGGAGAAAAGTTCTCTTTAACAGGATAAGTTGGAGAACAGCAAGACAAGATTAATTTGGACTTCAGCTTTCTAAAAACCAGGCCAGATTTCATTTTGAAGCTAAGTAGCCATAAAGGACTAGGGAGGCAGGGTTCCTTTCTTACCTCCTGCCTGCTATCTCGGGACTCACCTGTGTAACTGGATTTTCAGTGTGACCACATGATACACATCTTGCAGCATGTCTGCAACAGTAGCGTCAGGGGCATCTGTCACATAGGACAGTGGAACTGGATTCCACTTTCCAACTTGGATTAGCCCTATACCAGACAGAGAAGAGATTGTAGACTCATTAACCTTTCAGTCAAAAACCTATACTGGGACCTTTCCCTACTTCCACCCACCCACCCCCCTTTCCCCCATATACTATGATTCCTACCTGGCTCATTTTAATCCAAAAGGCAGAATGCTAATGAAGATATTTACATTTTAGCTTTCCAGATTATAAAAGCAATACTACTAGATTTTTTTTTAACTCTCTGGAAATGAAAACCCATCAACAAAATTTATATATAAAGTCCTATCTTCCCCAACTTACAGAAAGTTCTAATATGACAGAACTGAATCCGCTCTGAAAGGCTTTATAATTTAGATAAGAATTCCTATTGCAATGGGAACCAGCACAGAAAAATACTTTACAGCCCATAAAACCATCAGAAACAGAATAAAAGAAACAGAACTAGATATTCAGTCATAAATGCAAATTGACTCTCAACAGTCCATCTGCTCAAATATGCTCGACACTTCCTTGTGGATCCTCAGTGGAGCAGATTATTAAGGTCAATAAGCATACTAATGATTCAGTTGAAGCAATTGAAAAAAAATCTACCTCAACATTCCACATGAGCAAAATGTGTGTTAACTAAACCAAAATGAATTAAAGTCACAGACTAACAAAAATACAATCCCACGTCAAATGCACGTCCAAGAAGAAAAACATACAATATTTCCTCCATAAAGTACACATAAAACACTGGACTTTTTTCCCCTCCAGTCTCATAGATGTATTTATTTACCTTTGGCTTGAGCGGCAGAACTGTGAGAATATCCAAGAGACAGCAATGCCATTTCTATCAGCTGGTTGAAAAGCATGTCCTTTCTTACCAACACAAACTCTGCATGCTCCTCCTTACAATCATATTCAATGGAATTTTCATAATGCTCCACCACACAGAAAACAGGTAGCATTGTTCCTATCAAAAAGGCCAAAAAGACAAAAACAAACACAAACCAACAATTTTCACCAACCCTTTCTCTGATGGGGGATGGGGTATAAGGGAGTTGTGAGAGTAAGTCCTTCAGGCAGTGAGGCAGAAACGGGGACTACGTTGGCAAGGTATAGAGCACTGAAGAAAATGTGCGTTCACACATACACACACACACACACACACACACTCATCATTATCCAAAAATAAGCAAATAGAAACTAAAGTATTTCCTATGAAATTTGTTCTATTGTATTTATAGAACTATATTTTCTACATAGAAAGAATGTTCAATTACCTGTCTAGCAAAAGAATAATGTTGACTGGAGAGGAAGAAGGTGGCTGTCTCTGTCCTGTCTGATTTGTTGTGACTGGCATACAGACTGAGAACCCCAAACACATACTGCAGATGTCTTGTGAGTAAGACATTTTAATACCATCTAGATAATTTTGTTAATATTAAATGATCTCACTTGGGTCAATATCATTAAACTGAACCTCCTTTTGGTGATGTATCTGTCCTAATCTGACTTTATTATTAAAGAAGAAAATCTTGCTCAAATTATTCAAGATATTATCTTTTTTGAATATATCCTGAATGCTAAGGTATATTTGTATATTTGAAAGATATAACTTTTAATGTTATATGTTTTACGTTATCCACTGAAAATATATTACATGTATGTAACATGAGAATTTTTTTGATAAATGTTCCTTTTTTGGTCCAGAGAGGGAAAAAAAGAGGAAAAATGAAACTTTTCATGACTGGTGTTAAGATCTGGGTGTTTAGGTAAAATTTGAGGTTTTGTTTTTCTTCTCTACATTTGCTTAATTCAGCATTATTAATAAACAGAGTGGCCAAGAAAATAGCAAATTCAGGTTATTTATTATTGGAATAGAAACTATTTTTTTAAAAAAGAAATATCTCTGTACTTAGTCCAATGGCTGAACACCTCACCATTAAAATTTTACTGGTTAAAAGAAAAGGGTTAAAAAGCAGATGCACAAGAACTGTCTTGTGGCAAGCTGCCAGAAGGGTAGCATCTTTAGCATAAATGATGACAAGGGTTACTTTAACAGGGCACCCAGGATCTCCAATTAGTCCGACAATGTTAATGCTTCCATAAGTAGTGCCCTCTGCACTCACAGAAGCCTCCTAACTTGCAAAGGTGTCGAATATGTACTGTAGCTAGAATGTTGATGTCTTATTGCCAATAGAGGTGGCCTGTACAATTCTTGAATTATGTTTCTGCATAACAAAAAGTGGCAAAAAAGGGCCATTTTCAACATGTAGATTTTTCAGTGAAGCTTCAGTGACCTGTCAAGAGATTTATAGCTCTGACAGACTAGCCCCTTTAGGTTTGCTCAGGAAAGCTCACAAACTCACTTTGGTGAGTTTGTGTCCAACAGGCTCAGTGTGAAGAGCCAGCTGAAAAGCTTGCCAGTGTTGGTGTAGTTCATTCAGCTGTTTTATGTGAGTGGGAGACTGACTGGGAAGAAAGATTTGGGGAGATCATGGCAAAAGTGGTGATTTCTTTATTGGTTAAATGATTCTCTGGAGTATTTTGCAAAACAAAGAAAACCATTGCTCCTCTTTCTAAGGCAGGGTTTCCTAAGCTTGGTTATAATATTTACCTGACACCTGCAGAAAAAAAAAAAAAACAACCCGAAATCCTGCACCAAAGATGAAAATATCAATCTTTCTAGGGTTTTCATTGTTGAAAATAAACATTTTTATTAACTAAGGGAAAACTCTGTATTTATAAGTGCTTCTGAAAGAACCCAAAGCATTTGGGCAGGAAGTGAAAATACTCTGCTTTGGTTTCCCCTCCCCCACTTGTACCCCTGACTTCAAAGAGTTAGGTTAATATAACAAAAGCACATGCATTGATTTTTCATTTCATGTAATGATACAAAAGTGTGCTACTCTAGGCTGCTCCTTGCAGCTGGGAAATGTTTATAGGCGATGTCGCTATTCAAATAGACTGCATGTCTTTAGACACAGAAATAGGAACGTACTGACCAGATTTAGATGTATGTTGGAGAAAATAAAGGTAGATATTGATAGTGCGACACAAGGATCATCTGACTGCAAATCAAGCCGCTAAATCTCTTAGTGAACTGTCACTGCTGCTCTCCTGTTTACGTAAAAGGCAGCCAGCCCGCTGCCCTGGCTGATCACTCCTGCTAGTGCTTGGCTAATCCTCCAAGTGCAGCAACTTTATAACCTTCTAGTATTAAAGAGGAGCACATTGGTCAGTGTTGAATGCTAAAAATACATCATGACTTCAACCTGAAGGCAGGGCTAGAGCTTTTGCTGAAGGTTTACGAGTCTGTGTAAACAGCACGTCTGCCATAAGGAGCAGTGAAGTCTGTAGAATCCTTGTCTAAAACTGTCCTGGCATTAAAGTTTGCTGTGCAAATATCACATAATACCAGAGACAGCTGAAATCTCCTATTTAGGAATTTATGGAACTTATATGTTTGCAGGCGTCAGAAAGTCTTTTTTATAGAGCCCCAGTGCTCCACAGTACAATATTAATGCACTCGGTTGGAAAAGCCGTAATAAATTATATTTTTAATGCTCTTACCCTGGCTTTCTTAAGATGCATACATTCTTGGCAAACAATCAATAAATAGGGTAATCATGAGCAGAGGCCAAAGAATTTGCTGAAGTGCTGTTTTTCCATTTTTAATAGATAAAGATCTAACAATACGGACTGCTGTGTCTGTTCATTTCGGGATCAATATATTCTTTGTTTTCGCCAAACCAAGGAAAAAATAAATGATTGTATGATAAATGTTATGCATCAAACACAATGAAATTCCACTGCCTTCTAACTTTATCTACTTAATATTCTTGGTTGCTAAAAGGTTGCATTTTTATACTCTGCTTAGCAAATGCAAGAAACATCTGAATTATAAACATATAGCAATTTCCAGAGAAACAAGGACCATTATAAGACATGCTGAATTATATCCAGTATATGCCTTGCTTTACATGAATCATCTTGTTGAATATGGTCAAAGTTTTAGGACATTGTCACCAGTTTAATTTAAATTATTTATATGAACACTCACACAGCAGAATTCCCAAGAAGCTGGTCTAACGTTGCACATCCTTAATGAAAATGCCCAATTGTAACAAATTTGGGACTAGAAAATATAATCATCTATTTCTCTATTTTAAATAGTGAATCTACTTTTAAAGATTAAACTGGAAAAAATTGGTGTCAAAATAATGCAAACCTCATGTACTCTAGAAGTTATCTGTGAAATCACCTCAAAAAAAGTTAACAGATGCCTTTCCCATAATTAGCCCCATGAAAAAGCTCTGCTAATTCTCAAATAATATAAAGTTCTAAGATCCTTTATTTCTACTCAGTGCTACCATGGGATGATATCCAGCAGCATCACATGAGTTCCTGATCTTTTGGAAGACTCACACAGATATCTAAAGTCAAAAGACTCCACCCGGTAGAGGAAGATGCTCCACCCAAATATCAAGTTCATATTGACCAAATGTGATTTACATCTGGGCTAAGCAATGCAACTCTTTTCAGAAAGTGAAACAAAATCAAAGAAAAGGAAACACAAAGTATGGCTTTTCTCCCTCAATATAGTCTTGGCTAGTATTCAAAGTTTTCCATTATGCATCTTTAAGATATTTACCTTTTCTAATGTTTGTTTTCATCAGATGTCCAGAGTGTTTTAAAGGCACTCCTTGCATTTTAGCCCCTGTACTTCCAAGTCTTCCTCTTCCTAATGGGCTCCCATTCTGCTCCAAGCGGGCGATTTTGGCTGGTGGACCCTTCGGATCGCCTACATTGTTAGACATTTCTGAATGTTCTTTCCCCTGAGTTGTCTCGTTCAAATGATCCATACTCAGTCCCGCCTCTAAAAATCACCTGCCATGTTTAAAAAAAAAAGTTGTATACATGTGTAAGTATAGATGCATGTAAGTATTTTAAAGATTTCTGTCTCATTTACGTTCTTTAAAATGAGCACTTGTCTGATCCCAAAGAGTGCAAATAATATTTGAAAAAATAAATTAATCAAAATTGCTCATTTTTTCCTAAATTGCTCAAATACATCTGGGTAAAGGTGTCCTGTTTTCTATTTACAGAGCTATGTTAAATACACGGGCTTATTTATGGAACAAATGTCTCTGGAATGAACATAGCTACAAATGACTAAAGTATGGTGTAAACAATGGTTTTTATAATCTTTATGGTGATTAAAAATTAAAAGTTCATTAATGAGTCAAATATGAAAACTTTAGTCAAGGGTACAATAGACATAGTATAAGACATCTTTCTCCACCTCTCTCTCTCTCTCTCTCTCTCTCTCTCTCTCTCTCTCTCTCTCTCTCTTTCACACACACACACACACACACACACACATATATGCAGCCTATCTCTTGAGGCATTTGGTAAGTTCATCAAGACTTTCTATTTTCTTCCTTTACTTTCAGACATAGAAGAGTTTTTCTCCTATTGAGGGCCTGAGACTCCTATCACATATTAAAAATGCAGTCAAGTCTATACCCAAGATGTTACTGAAACTATCTCTGTTCATGAAAATATATCTCTAACAGAAAGAAGTAAAATATTTAAAATCAATGCATTTTAGGTGTTGGTGTATTACAGTCCTTATATGTTTAATTAAAATTTAGTAGCCTATCCATGACATAAAAGTACTAATAATTTATGAAGCAGAATATTTTGAAAAATATTTTTCATGTATTCTCTAATCTTAAATGTACAGTTCAACTTAAAAAAATTCAGCTATATTGACAACACTAAATTTCTAATCTTCAAATAAAAAAATATTCATTGAAAATACTAGTTACCATTTGTAGAGTGTTTTAAGTTTTGCAAAGCATTTTGCATAAGCTATCAACTTTGCTGCCCAAAAAGGGCAATTTTAAAAGTCAATTTCAAGGAAATAAACAGATAATAGTTTATAGTAATTGTTAATAACAGTATTTAAGGGAATTATGTCACATCATTAGACTTGAGGTATCACCTTCTTTATGAGGATGACAATTTGTGACCATTATGCCAATCATGTATGTAAAATACTCAGAACTATGGTCACCAAGAACAGGTAAAGAGAATAATTTTATACACCACTGTAGTAGCTACAATTACTGTGGGTACAATTTAGAAAAAGTTAAGTGAATTTGATAATTGGGATGTTCTTCTAGCTACCTGGCAATTCAAAACATTCTATGTAATTTTTTAAATGACACCAAAGTTACTTAGGTCCAGATTTGTCAAGAGATTTTTATCACTCATTGCAAAAGAATTTGCTGTAAATATTTTTTTCCCTGCTTCAAAATAAGACTACATTTTTCTATATAGTCAAGGTGGTTGTGGTTGGTGAGGGGGGTGGAGGTAAAGTTAATCTGGAGATTTACAAGCAACCTTAAGAATGTCAGTTGAATGACTGTAAAGTTTGTGAAATAATGGTTATTTATCCTTATACTCTAGGGTGGCATGCTGAGAACCAAAGGTTTAGCATTGATTGTGGTCCCATCTGTTTTTGGTTATGAGTCTCATTAACAATAAATGTGCCTATTTTAACCACTTTTTATCAAGATTACTCTTTTCCATTAATATCAACTGCAGTGTAAAGCCAAAAAGAGAGCTATGATTATTAACTTCTAAAAGTATTCCTTACAATATTTCATGTACTGATACAAATTTGTTTTTCTGAAACTGGTGTTTTACCTTGATAGAAATTTGGGATTCATTTAAAAATATATAGAGTGGAGAAATATACACATATAAACATTTTAAAAGTCTCCAGGCTTTGGGTAACTTACAAAAATACGTATATCACAGTATCAAAGATAATGTGAAACAAGTAGGTGTCATAGATCTGAAGAACACACCAAGTACAGTAAATGAAAGTGATAGGTGGTAATTTAGTCAGCGTATTGACTACTATCAAAACACCACATAGGTCATTTTAAATAACTCTTAGACTACCCACTCACAGGCATCCGTTAAATACTCAGTTATCCTGTAAAAAGCTTTACATTACAAAGCAAAATTACATGCACATAAAACACCTAATTTGCTCAGTTAAACTCCATGCCCAAGGCTAAAGTTCACAGAAACCTCACTTAGGAATAGTGATGAGCAACCCCCAGCATGGCCTGCCCAACATGACAGCAGCAAAACGTGCCTATTATCCTTAGAGATGCCAGAGTTTCTTTTGAGTTTCACGTTTAGAAATCCATTTTAGGGCAAGTTAGCCCAGACATTTAGAGAGGGGTCACTGTCACACACACACACACACACACACACACACACACACACACACACACACACACAAAACAGAACTTAAAACAAACCACAAAACTGTTTCCTAAGGAAATTATGTACATAATTTCTGAATGAAATATAAAGATCAGTCATAAGTAATTTCCTTAAAATACTCATCTTTTAAGAATATATTATTTCTGCACTTCAAATTCGTTTTAAATTAGTTATCCCTTAGATCATCCCCTTAGCCTCCACATAACCCCATAATCACATTGGAGAGACAGTTCTCTTATCCATTCCATATGGCCGTCACAATCCAGGCCAAGCTTTCACTGTGACCTTTTAAAGAGACAAAGAAGCAAAGTACTATCTAGAAACAGAAACACTGCAGTTTTACTGAGTGAAATTAGCAAAACCAACCTGAAACTCACCACTTCAAAACTTGACAGCACATAAATACCAAAAAACAAAGGAGATTTCCTTTGCAGCCCGAGTTCTTGAAGAGGAAGAAATTCAAGACTGATGTTTTTCTATATCCTTTTTTTTATTAAAAAAAAAAAAAGCAGCAGACCTGAAGGCGACTTCCCCCTTAAATTGTATTATTTTGTCTCCCCCACCCCCCCTCCCCCCTAAGCGGGGGAAGGGCAGAAATAAACGTCAAGATGAGGAGAAGCCATGAGCGCAAAAATCAGAATTCAAAAAATATTGTTTTTTCTAATGTCTCTTGGAGAACAGGGTTTTCGATGGGGGAGGAGGGAGACTGGGAAGTGAGTAGAGAGAAGATAAAATTGATCTGACAAGTGAAACGTTAAAAAAATCGCAAAAACAAAGCAAAAAGCGCGATAAGGTCCACAATGAGATGGTGTTTGGGGGGTGTGGGGTGTTGGGGGTGGTGGTCGCTGATTATCTTTTCTTTAAAAGCGAAAAAAAAACACTGCGGACGAGGTCTGATGAGAAAAAAAAAGGTTCTCTTCTAGCTCTCTATCTCATAGGCTCTCCGGCGTGAAAAAAGCAGAAAGTCTACTTCTGGCTGTCACTTGGAGTATTATTCTCCAATAACCCAGGAGAACCACAGGGAGGAAAGAAGGGGGGGTGGGGGGGAAAGCAACCTTTCTCCCACCCTCAATCCCGCCCCCCCCAGAAACAATTGACAGTAACATTAACAAGCCTAAACTTTCTCCCTGAACCTCCAAATTCAACCTAAGAGCTTTACCGGGTGGTAGGAAGGGCGGAGGGTAAAGTGTAGCGAAAAAAAAAAAACGGGAAAAGGCACTGAAATACCACTTTTAATTTAGCCTTCGCTCTTCTTAAAAATAGCAGAGAGGATCTGTCCTTTCCTATTTACCCGGGGCTGTTGTGTGTGCCTGAGTGAGAGTGGGGGGGAAGGGGGAAAGAGAGCAGAGAGAGAGAATAAGAGAGAGAGAAAGGAGATAGAGAGGACAGAGAGAGAGGAGAGGAGGAGGAGGAGGAGGAGAGAGAGGGAGAGAGAGAGAGGGAGAGGGGGAGAGGGAGAGAGGGAGAGGGAGAGAGAGAGAGAGAGAGAGAGAGAGAGAGAGAGAGAGAGAGAGAGAGAGAGAGAGAGAGAGAGAGAGAGAGAGAACGAGAACGCACACAACACCACCTTCCACCTCCACAAGGAACAACTCCTTCCCTTCCTTCTCCAAAAAAAAAAGTCGACCAGATTCCACTCCCCTATGTCCGAAAGAAGCAACAATAGCCACAATGACTATATTTTAAAAATCAAAGACCCCAACAAAACTGCTCAAGAGTTTCTCAAAATGAAGGGGGGGGGGGGGGTCCTTTTAAGTCCTACAGGCTTTATTCTTGTTTCCCTGGCTGGATAATAAGATTATTGTGATTAGGCCGTTTTGTAGTTGTTGCTGGATGTTACAGAGATAGCTGTGTTGTATGTGCGTGTGTGTGTGTGTGTGTGTGTGTGTGTGTGTGTGTGTGTGTGTGCGTGTGTGCCCGGACTGAGCCGTGTGTCTCGTCTCCTCTCTCTCTCTCCCCCCCCTCCCTCTCTCGTCTCTGTCCCCATTAAATTATTAGTTGACTCATCACTCCTCCTCCTCCGGCTGCTGCCGCCGCCGCGCCGTCCCCAGCTCCTGGGCTCTGCTCTCCGCCAGAGCTTTCGGCTGCTGCTGCTTGCTGCTGCTGCTGCTGCCGCCGCCGCCGCCGGAGCTGTCGTGGCTGCTGCTGCTGCTGCCGCCGGAGCTGTTGCTGTGGCTTCTTCTTCCTCCTCCTCATTTTAATACAAAATAACACCGAGGCCACCGGCTTTTTACCGCCCCAGACTGGAGGACGCAGCCTCCTCGCAGCTGCCCGGAGCCCTTCCCCCGCGGCCCCAGATCATCCGGCGCGTCCTGGGAGAAACAGAAAGACAGACAGAGAGACAGAGAAAGGGAGAGAGGGAGAAAAAGTGGCAGAGGAAGAGGAGGAGGAGGAGGAAGAGGAGGAGGAAGAAGAGAAGGAGGAGGAGGAAGAGGAAGGGGGTGAGGAGAGGGATAGTTGGAAAAGGGGGAGAGTGAAAGGCGGAAAAGGAATTAAAATTTTTGAAAACGGGACAGAGGGCAAAGATGGGGGTTAAGGTTGAGTCTGGGGGAGGGGGCGGAGGTGGGGGTGGCGGAAGAAGAAACCAGAAAGACAAGTAACTAGTGAATGAGTGAGAGAAATAGAAGCGGGGGGGGGGGGGGGGAACGGGCATATGGGGGGAGGGGGGGAGACTGCGATTTCCGGCACAGGGCGCGCAAGAATTTGTAATCAGCTTGATTAGAGTGAGGCGGCTCTGCATTTATTACACACAATACCCAGAATAACAGGGAGCAACGCAAGCGGCACCACTGGCGGCTGGCAGCGGCGGCGGCGGTGGCGGCGGCACAGGCGAGGGAGGGAGATTGGGAGAGCCCGAGGCCGGGGCAGGGGCAGGGGCACGGAATGGGGGAGCGGAGCTTGCCCGGGCGGAGGGGAGTGGGGCAGGGAGCCCACTGACACCTTCCCTATTACAGAGGAAGCCGACATAGATGGGGCAGGTGTGTGTGTGTGTGTGTGTGTCTGTGTCTGTGTGTGTTTGTGTGTCTGTCTCTGTCTCTGTGTGTGTGTGTAAGGGGGGAGGAAAGCGAGGGGGAAAGTCGCGATGAAGAGGGAGAAAGGGTCAGGAAAACAACCCCAAGGAATGACGAGGGCAGGGGGGTGGCTGGACAGCTCCCCCCGCCTCCCGCCCCGGGGCCAAAGAGAAAGCCCCGGTCTGGGCACCGTGCCCAGGGAGCGCCAGCCCGCCCACTCGCCAGCATCCCCCCTGAGGGGGGAGGGAAGAGAGCAGTTCTCCTGCTGCTGCAGGTGAATGGAGCGGCAGGAAGCCGCCGGGCAGCCACTGGAGCCACGGCTCCGGGGCGGGCTGCTTCGCCGAGAGCCAGTCGGGGAGGGCGGGCTGTCTGTCCAGCAGCAGCCTGAGCAGGGGCACCGAGGCCTGAGCCCTTAAGGACGTTGGGGGAACCTCCTGGGGGGGACCGGGGGCACGCGCCACGGAGTGGGGTGGGGTGTGTGTTGTGGCTGGACAGTCCCAATTCCACAGCAAGGCAGCACAAACAGGTGCAGTGGTAACAGCGATAAAACTTTGTCTCCTCTGATCGAGTGTGATTGCTTCAAAACTTTTAACATCCAAGATGAAAGTCACTGAGTGGAGACAATCTTTGTGTTTACATAACTAGCCACAAAACTGCTGAACTACCTCCCCAGCGTTTACCCTGACCCAGGAAAGCAATTTTAAAACAAGAATGCGTTGTTCACAATAGCACAGGTGGTTACAAATTCACTTAGGTCACTCACCAAGAAAACTGCTAATGCAAAGAAAAATATGACATCACTCTTGATTTACAGTCTTAAAGCAAGGCCCAAGTAAACTCTGGAAAGTTAAGGAATGGGACATTTAGATCTACTCTGCTTGACGCTGGACTCCTACCTATAATGTGATGGAAACCATGACATTATGGAGAAATTATACTTAAAGTAGAAGCAGTAAGAATGATCCCATAATGTAATTCCTCACTTAGAATACTGTTGACCATCATACATGTGAAAGTGAGAAATATTATAAACTTGATCAACACAAACCATCTACATTCTACAGATGCCTAGGTTTGATCTTACCCTGTTAAGCATTGGGCAGTGAAACACTGAGAAAAAAGGAAATTTAACACTAATATCCCCATAGAGTAATAATACAGGAAAATGAGGATGTTAGATATTGTTTAATATAGTATCCTAATAGGAAGTCAGCCTCTTAAGGTAAAAGAGTTACAGAGTACCTCCCATTTATACTATCTACTTCTTGTATATACCCAGCCTTTAGTTGTATGTTGTCTTTCCTATTAGAATATGAGCTTCTTGAGGGCAAGGGAGTGATTTTTGCATTTTTTTTGTATCCCCAGAACTTAACACAGTGCCTTACACCTATTAAGTACTTAATAAATACTTGTTGATTTACCTACTATCAAAAGAGCAACAAATTGGCACAAGTAAAGAAATAAGAAGAAAATATGCAAAGTAATTTTCTTTTAATGCTACCAACACATGCATGTAAACATTTTACTTAAGAAGCATGTGAAAAGTCAAAGATAAAACCGAAGTTAACTGCATAAAGATGTTTTCCTTTTGGTAAAGATGAGTTTCAAATAAAAAGCAATACAAATATCTTGGAGTAAAACCCTATGGTTCAATTACAAATCAAAAAATTACGAAATCATAGAACATGCAAACTGAATCCTGGTGCAAAGTTAGAAAGGAAACCAATAGAAGAGGATAAAAAGCCTGTGAACTAGAAATTATTGAAATTTAAAAAAGGGCATCTGACCATGGGAAAAAATATGGTCACTGAAAATAAATAAATACACTATGCCACATATGCCTTTTAAGAAAAAAAAAACAACATATAGCAGATCAGAATAGAGGAAACTATATAACTTATTGGGCAAGATATGGTATACATACTTCAATAATAAATGGGGAAAGCAAAAATAATAGCTACTGCTAGTCAGAGATGGTTCACTCAAACTTATAGAAAGAAGGAAAGAGCAATCTATTTGAAAGGAAAACTTATGAAAATGTAAATTCCAACTGAATTTGCATATGGCTCACTTAGAAAATGATGTTTTAAAAATGATACTGATTTTATTTTTAAGATGGAATCATTCAATCAGACTAATTTATTTAAGAACAGTTGATTTAAACTGTTACAGCCAAACTTTTATTTCACATAAGGTATACTTGCTCATTACATCAGTTTGCAACAGTAGCTAATACATTTTAAACTTTAAAGGAATTAAGAAAGATTGGCCACTGAAGAATACAATGTTAAAAACATGGAGTAGACAATCAGAAAATTTACGTATGCATACAACTTTATATTAGGTTACTGGGAAAAATGAATTCAGAATGAAAGAGAAGTACAGATATAATTTGAGCAGGGCCGGGGGGAGTGGAAGGGGGGACCAGTTGGGAAAAAAGCTGGGAAATATAATTATCAAGTCAGGTAGAAATACATTATTGTAAAAATATCTATCAGAAAGATCATTTGCACAACCACAAGAAAACTCACAAATGCTTCATGAAAAAGTATATTTACCCCACAATCCTAATTACTTGATTAATGGAAACATAAAAGGGATAAATAAAAAATAATAATCCCACTTCAAATGTGCAGAAAACCTTTTATCCAGGGAACAGAATGTGTTTTAATAAATATGAACCACGCAAAATAAAGAATGTAAAGAAGGAGGGGCATATCAATGGAAAAGGGAGAAATAAATCCAGTAGTAATTGAGAATCAAGGTGTTTATTAATGACATTATCATGGACAGTAAGCAAATATAGTAATATCATGTATCCATTAATCACATAATCACATTAATCTTACATCAGACACTTCCTCTATGCCTGAGATATATGATTACGAGAAATACCTTGGAGGAAACAGCACATATGCATTTATACCTCAGAAGTTGTATACAGTGCTGATGAGCTTAATTACTGTGTATTATCTACCTCTGTTAGAGTATTCATTATAGCCTCTGAACATTGACCAGTGTAAACCCTGGATTAAAATGAAAGAGGGAAAAATGATAATTAAGAAAACATATTTTGCTTTGCTTATATGAACATAAGCTAGTAGAACATTAGAAACTGACAAAAGTGGACATTAATTTGCACTATGTACATATCTACAGTTTTTCCATAAGGAAAAATACTGGTTAAGAACTACACAAACTATATACTAAAAATTGTTATAAATAATAAGAAATGTCAATGATATAACAAAACATTATTTAATATGTGTACGTATGGTCAAACACTGACATTTATTTTAGAAAAATAATACTGGCTTTTACAATGGAGTAATATCAGCTGCCATACCAGAATAAAATATTGAAAAAAACTGCAATATGTTTAATACTTGATAATGCTGTACTTCTCAAATTGTAGCTACAGTGAAATAAATGACAGAAGAAATCTGAGGATACATTAAAACAATTAGAGAGTAATGAGAATTCAAATAAATCTCAAGCTTATCCTTAACCGTAGTGTATATATATATATTCCAGATAAACAGACAGATAAAAAAATGGAGGAGGGGAGGTACAGTAAGCATCTGATCCTTAAGATTTGGTTACTGTCAGTTACCAAAGGGGTAACGGAATATTTCTGAAGGAATGTTTCACCCCAAACATGGCCCTTTCAAAGGACACACTGATGACCCATTTTTCCTCCATTCAAACACAGTTTGGCCTATCTCTCAACACTCTGATAGGAGCATATAGGACGCTGCTTTTTGTGTTATTGTTGTTTTTTGCCACATCATTTCTTGGTGGGGAACTTCACTTGCAGGTGGTGTTTTCCACATATGTGTGTCTGGAAATGTGGTTGGTATTGGCCATCTAAGGAGGCTTTTGGGGGACCCATATGTTTAGCTGTCACGTTCCTCATTTTCTCTGTCTAGGATGTCAAGACTGATTTCCTTGTAAATTTTTGAATGGACTATACACCAATTAGCGCAAACAAGAGAAGAAATCTGGGTCTACAGCCCAAACAACTTTTTTCAGCATATGTCTGAGAGGAAATACAATATCCTGTAAACACTTACACCCCTTTCTCACATCTTATCTGTGACTGACATCACTATGCATTCCATATAACTTCAGAGCACAGCCTGCTTCAAGTGGTGCAGAAATTTCTGTTATTTCTACGTGCCTCCTAATGAGACAGAAAATGACAAAAATGGAGATATCCAGGGGTCATGGTATGATAATATTACTTTATCATACAATAATAGGCCAATTAGTAGACCCATATAATATTTACAATACAGAATTAAGTAGGGGTGGGGATAGAAGTAGGTAGGATATGGTTAGTTTGTCTTGTGCTTTTATTAATTAGCTAAAGAGAGAGAGAAAAAATCTTACATTGGTAACCTGAATGCATAAGCACTTATTAAGCTCTTAGGATTTTCCAAGCACTGTGCTAAGCGCTGGGAGTTCAAAAACAAGAGCAAATATCATCCCTGTCCTTAAGGAGCTTGCACCTTAATGGTGGAAAAAACATGTGGAGAGAAGTGGACTAGCAGAGGAGCTTTGGAACTGAAAATTGTAGGGACCGCAAGTAGAGTCATAGAAAGATAGGCTGCTCAGCCCCATCCAGAAACAATGGCAGAGTCAATTTGATACTTCATGGTTCTAGAAATGGATTTCACTTGCTTTGCAATTTACTTACCTAGAGATGGTCTTATTAGCTATTATCTATCTCTCCAACATGAAGGGGATGGTAGTGATGGCAAAACAGTAAAGAGAACCCTAATTGTACAGTTCTTTTCTTGGTGGATGATCTAAACATCTCTCAATGGCTATCAGACTTTCATTGGCCAACCCAAAGTGATTACTTTAACATTATAATTCAAGTACTCAAAGGTGGAGTCTTGGAGATAATGGATAGACCATAGACCTTGGATTCAAGGAAATCTGTGTTCAGGTTCAGCTTTTGATCCACACTGGCTATGTGACCCTGGGAAAATCTCTTACCCTTTTAGTGCCCCTAGACAATCTCTAAGATGGTAATTTGAACCACAGTTGCATTGGTACAGGGAGTTCCCTCACCACTAGGGGTTCCCTAGACCAATGAAATCGCAGGTCCCAAGGGGGTGAAAAGCCTGTGAACCACTGGGTACAAAAAACAACGTGGACATTGGCAGAAATCTTATAACTGACTAGATCCTCAATGAAACATTTGAAATATTTATGTCAGAATTATGGGACAATCACACTCCAGTGTTTTTTTTAGAAGTAAATGAATAACTAGTGGGTCACATCAGCATCAATAATGTATCCATATACCTACCTACCTTTGTATCTCTCAAAGGACATCCCTGACATAACTATTCCTATCCTTAGGCATGCTTATTTGAAAATATCAACGTAGGTCCCTAACCAGGGACTGGTACATGAAAGAGACATCAAAGAGAATGAAAAACAGATGACAGTAGCAAAGGATTGAGGATTTGGGGGATTGTGGAAGAAGGATAAGGAGACAGTTCAAATGGATTTTTATCTTTCCAGTCATTCCAGGGCTGGTTCGGTTAGAGCCCACATTGGGAGTGGTCAAAAGTAATAGTTATCTGAAGAAAGGTTGAGGCAGGAAGGAGGGCATTAGTGAATGACCTTTTTGATTTCAGCACGATAGATGGCCATAGCTTTTTTAAACTAACCCAAGTCATTTTTAAAAGATTGGGCAACTTGGTTGCTTATGACATGACTCTCACTGACTTCAAGGTTATGAAAAAGCATCTGGGAGACTTCCCTTTAAAGCACCTGTTTCCTCCTCTGTATCATACAATATTTCTATATAAAAATATAACTTCTGGAATAGGACATACTTTTTAGTCAGTGAGGAGAGTGGTATGCAAAGATGCCTTCATTCCCTTTTAGAAGGTGATAATAATGATAAACCAGTTCTGGTTTTTACCTCCGTCAGAACTGGTTTCTACCTCCATCAGAACTGGTGCAATTGACAGAGTCCTGAGGACTTGTTGGGTTCTCTAGGACAGGTTATGAGCCAAGTGGAAAGCTGGTTGACGATCTTAGGAGATATCTGTGGTTGGAAGCTAGGTGAGTGTATTTGAGGTGCATTTGAAGTTGAGACAGCTGGTAGTCCTGACTAGTTCAAGTTTGACAGATTTAGCCTATAGGAGATTGTAAGGAAAAAAATAAACTTAAGAAATGTCGATCTAGAAAAATCGCTTTTTCAAAAGTAAATAAGAATGAAAATTATAAGAAATTATGTTTTAGAATTTGGTAAATGAAAGGGTAGTATTTTAAGGAGTAAGCTGAAGTATTATTTGGAAATTTTCTTCAGGTTTTCTATGGTGCCAACAATCCTATGCAGATATATTATTTAACATTACAAATATAAGCTACTAACCACAAATTATACATGGAAGTACAATTATAAAACCCATCTATTATTTACTGGAGCCAGAACTAACATAGTTTCCTTCACTGCTTTACAATGTAGCTGTGTGCGATTTTCTTCCCAGAAAAATTGTTCAATGCATTTCTACACTTTATGCCAATGCTCCTAATCAAGTTATGAACTTTTCATAGATTTCTAGAGCTGGGAGACTCAAAGAAGTTAATTTAGTCCAACATCTTCATTTTACAGATGAGGAAACTGAGGCCCAGTTAGGTATAATCAGTGGCAGAAGGAGATCTCTGGACTGCCAATACCTTATTCTTTCCAGTTAAACCATGATGCCATGGCAAAGAGCATGTTTAAATGCATCACAACTCTTACCATTATGTTTTTAAACACCCTCAGTAATTTTAGGGATTTTTCTTCCATTCAGTTTAAATAGTAGCAATCTCCAAAATTTGGTCAAGAGTTTTGTTTGTAATAAATTAATATCCCTGAGAAAAGTCTGTTGATACGTCTTTGCCAACTAAATTATAGGGGGGAAAATAGTTTGAAGTACAATGGGCTCAAGTCACATCCCAGGCAATTTTATGGAGACTTTATATCCTAGCTGCAGCTGACATTTACAGAGTGCCCACTGGCTGCGTGGCACTGAACGAAGCATTGTCCCAGCAGTATGGGAAACTGAACCACTATTAGAGCTGAAAGCACCACACTTGGGCAAAAATGAAATGCTCTTGTGATGCTGTGACTTATAGAAGCAAAATTGGAAATTGAATTCAGAACCCAGCATCAAAGCTCAGAAATCAGTCCTCTCTTCCTCAAATAATTCCCAAGGTTTTGGAGTGCTGACTGTTTAACCTAAAGCACAGTGAGGTGAAAACATTAGGTCAAGAGTCAGGTAAATGAAGCGTTATACCACATTTTACTCTTTTTTATAAACAACGCGTTGCTCCTTCCTCACCTGCTAACCTAGTCTATGGTGGGTAACAGAGATGGATGTTGGCAAAGACAAGTATCAAATAATGCAGACTAGAAAAGAAGGATGATGCAGATATTACAAATGTGACTTAATTATGAAAATGAGGGATACCAAGTGATATGTAAGACTTTAGATCTTGTTTTGTCATGATATTTTTTAAAATTAATACCTGTTTTGAGCAAAATGAATACAGATAGGTATTCAGAGAGCAAAATTTCTCCAAAAGTGGGTAATCTTAGAGTCCTGAAATAGAAGAGGGTTTTTCATTCTTCAGATTTTATGTAGTATACAAAATGCCTCCGAAAAAGAGAAAAAGCATCTCTTAAAACCAAAATATTTCCTAAACCTAAAGTTTCATTTTCAGGTATGTTTAATGGAGTTAGGATGGATAACTATTCAAAGAATGAATCTCACATTCTTCAAACAGTATTTTTATTTTCCTGAGGCCTGGGGCAGTGGAAAGAAAAGTGTCTCAGTGGAGTCAAAGCATCTGACTTAGAATCCCAGCCCTGCTTCTTACCGTGTGACCTTGGGCAAATCACCTCTGCTCTAGACTCAATTTACTCATCTGCAAAATGAGGGGATTTTACCAGATAACATTTGAATAAAAAGTTATCTTTTCATACATTTTGTGCATATGTATGTATATTATGTATATACACATAATGCACACACATGCATGTACATACATACATATGGAAGAATGAATGGGAGCAAGTAAATGACCACTATGTACATAGATGATACATTGGCTTATTCTTTAAATACAGAACAGCTGTTACCTCATCATATATATCAAGATCTTAATGATTATTTGGGAGAAAAATGGAGAAAAATTCTTCTTAAGCAAGAACTTTTAAGTTCACACTTAAGTACCACAATCAGGGGCTATCTGTGACATTATTCATTTTCACAATTAAATACTTTTGTAACATCTGTAATGTTACATTTTTTCTAAACTGCATAACTGCCCTTTAACAACAATATTTATCAATTTCTTATATGAAATCTTATAAGATTTTCATGTATTTTAAAAATGGAATTTTCTTGAGACAAAAATTCATACATAGATTATATATGTTGAAGTTCATTCTTTATTATTCTGACCCATAACTGGGGACAGGAGAAAATTAACTGAAAAACAATTATTTCATTAAAAATAATTAGATAAAATAATTAAAAGATGTTCAGTATGGGTATAGCTGGAGTATAGGAACCTACATTATATGCTTAATTTATCTGCTGTGGATGACTTTATCAATAAGTAATTTGACAGCTAGCATACATTATCCAGGTATATGTGAATTTCTATTTGAAAAGATAAAGAGAATTCATAATAAAATTTATAACTTGCTATGTAACTTAAAAAGAAAACCTAAACTAGTATGCTCATCCCTACCAAGCTTTGAGGCTATTTTTTTTAAATTTACCTTTGTTTGTTCTGTGAAAATTAGTTGCCTTCTAATTTTTTTTTAAATGTTAATATCCTTTGAACAGAAGCAGTCTATTTGTCATTTCTTTTGCCCAGTACCAGCTTGTTCCTTTGGTGGGAACTCATGTTCTTAGTGATGGACAGAACCTATTTGATTGATCACAATTTACAGAAGCCTCTGCAATGCAGGGGCATTTTAAAGTAACACTAGGAGACGGTATAATATTATGTACTTTATGTTTAAAAAATAACACATGATTTCTTTGAAGGTGTGGGGATTTTTTTTTTAAAAAGCTGCTTTTAGTTTTCATTTACAAAGTGGTCCTTTTCATTAATCACTTGTACTACTATTAACCAGAACAAAGAGAAGGCTTTATAAAATGACTTATACTTCATTTAAGTAAACAAACTAAATCTTGCTGTTGCATCTACTGGTTTAAAACTATTTAGTTATTGTCTCAACATCAACATATCAATTGATGCATATGTATACATAAGAATAACAGAGAAAATTCAGACAAATATGTTATATAAAATATATACATATTATATACATAATAAATTATAATATTAGCACACATTCATATAGCATTTTAAGTTTTCACAAAATGCTTTCTGAGGAAGCATGTGAGATAGTCAGAAGAATTATCCTTGTTAAATAGCTGAGGAAACCTTATTAAACATCTTGGAGGAAAAGTGACCTGTCCCAGATCCCATGACATGTAAATGTTAAAGACATCATTCAAACTTGAGAGCTCCTACCTGGAGCCCAGAATTCTTTCAACATGTTCTCCTTTTTAGTATCCTGTCCCCCTCATGGGAAAAAACAAAAACTTCCACCCCACAACCAATGAAGAAACATTTTGAAGTTAAAATAGCATAGTGAGCAAATCATGGATTCGCTGAAGTGTCAGAGAATAAGAAAAAGCCAAATATGACGGGATACTCACTAGCTTGGTAGTTGGGAAATCTTAAAATGATAAAATGGCTTAAAATTTAAATTACTTAAAATGCTCCAGCACTATAGCAATCTTGCCTCTGCCACAAACTAGCTATGTGATTTGGACAAGTCCCTCCATCTTTTTCAGTCTTCTCTAAATAGAGGGAATTGGATTAGAAGATATCTACTCTAAAAGTTGTACTAATTTACGTTGAAAAATGGAGCCTGCACTAAAGGGGAAATGAAAATATGAGAAAAGCTCAATTTGGATGAGATGTTTATTGATAAATGAGATCTCCCTCTCTCTCTCTCTCTCTCTCTCTCTCTCTCTCTCTCTGTCTTTCTCTTTGTCTCTCTCCGTCATTCTGTCTCTGTCTCTCTTTCTGTCTCTGTCTCCCTTTCATACACACACACACACACGCACACACACACACACACTCACACTCACACAAAAGAAATCCACTAAGCCAAAGAGAAACTTTAACTCACCAGATTCCATCTGTTTCATCTGAATTCATGCATAATTGATTATCCATGACTGGTAAGTTCTTTTCTCACTAGCCTAACATGGTTTTCTAAACGCTATGTATTAAATCACTACCAAAGTAGAGACTATATTTCTGAAACAGTAATGGGCAGAAGAAGAATATTTTCGATGAAAAATTACATGCCAGTTAATAATAATACAGCTGACCTATGTTTAAGAGAGAGAAATTTTAATCATGTGCCTATTAAATATTAACAACCTATTCTGTTATTGTTATAATAAGGTTAAGTAGATGTCTCCATGCTTAAGGAAAAGTAGGTGTGTACAGGACTGAAAAAAGAGGTACAGAGAGATGGGAGGCAGACATAAGGCAAATCTGTCAACAATAACAGGAGGAAATGAGAAAGAAGGAAAAGATGAAGGTGGAAACTAATCTCTACGTGTCATTGTGCCTGCCAGAGTCCTGGCAAAGAGGCAGCATCCTTTTATTTCAATTTTAATCATTTCTGAATTTTAATACCCTACTCCTTTTGTAACTCTCCTGGCATTCCCCATGTGTATCCCTCCTAGCCAAAACACCAGTCTAAATGAAATGGCACGCCACCATACCACTAAGGTAGCCCTCCCCCAAGAGCCTACCAGGTGACCAAGAGCAGAAAAGGTATGTCCACCTTCTATCCCATAGGACCTCTGGCCAATTAACTGGCTTCATGTTCTCTACTTTCTTTACATTTGAAAAGGACAGCAGTGAAGTAAGCTACAGACAGAGAAGCTTAAAAAAAAATAAAGCCAGCCAGTAGTAATACAATAATCAGTGACCATCAGGGCCTGGAAAAATGAGTTTGCTCTCACTGGCACTAAGGAGCATCACATGATTATTTAATTACAGCTCTAATTTTTGTCTCGTGGATGGCAACATATCAACAATTAATAGGGCAAATAGAGGAGACTGCATTTTTAAAGAGACAGAATCCGCATGGAAATACAGAATGTCACAAACACTGAGCTTCTCAAGGAATGATTTTCTCAATACCACACAAGCAAATCTGCCAAGCAAGTAGGTATAGATAAGAAAGGAATAATGTTTTCCAGGAAACATTAATATAGGATGCCCATAAGTTTTTGGAATATCAAAGATTTACCAACATGACCCTCTACTAACCTAGCCCCCATTGTACAGTATGAAGTAGAAGCCCCGTAAAAAAAAGAATGAAAATGATACCCACAAAGAAAACAAAAGATATCTTTGTAAAAAAATACATCTTTAAAAAATGGCCTTACCATGTCCATACATACTCCAGTACAGCACTATTCTCTATAGAATAATTCTATCCATCCATCCATCCATCCATCCATCCATCCATCCATCCATCCATCCATCCATCCATCCATCTATCTATCTATCTATCTATCTATCTATCTGTCTGTCTATCTGTTTACCTATCTATCTTTCTTCTGTTTATCTTTTTGTCTTTCCACCTATCTTTCTATCTGTCCATCTGTCTTTCTTTCTATCTGTCTTTCTTTCCATCTGTCTATCTATCTATTTTAAGTTGGCAGGGGATGCATTGACAGTCATTTAGTATAACTTCTCAGGAAACTTAGACCAACAGAGGGTGACAGTGACTCACCAGAGATCCCACACCTCCTGATTGAAAAGGCTGGACTAGGAGGTCTTGGATCTTATACATGGTACTTTTGCTAAATCTTCAGTCAGACCAATAACAAAAAAACAAGCAGTCTATAAAAATGTTTTTTGGTTTGTTTGTTTTTAGTATGTATGGATCCTGTGGCCATTTTCATAGTTAGATTCCAATCCAGCTCGGAAGTTGCAGCAACTAGCTAACACATCTTTGTCTGGCGACAGACCCTAACCTGACTCTATCCCCCATACTGGTGAGATGGAACACACACCAGCTGGGCCGTGGCTGTGACTGCCCAAGGAAGGACTTTAGGTATCAAAATTAACAGCTTGGAAATGGAGAGTAGGCATTTAGAACAAACTATAATATTACCAAAAAAAGTGGATTGTTTTTGTCCTTACTTTACTATATTCATTACAGACATTTACATGGTCTGTGTCCATTCACTTTACCTTCATTCATTCATTGTACAAATACTGAACACCTACTATGTGCAAAGCACTGTGCTAGCTGCTAACAGATGACTTTTAATTTCTGAGCTACAGACTTGGACATGAGTCACATAACCTCTCTGGGTCTTCTCTAATCATCTGTAAAATACAGATAACACCTGTGCTCTACTAATTTCATAATCATATTAAAAATGCTTATAAAGCATGTTGAGGTTTTGGCCCTCTCTTTGCATCTCTGTCTCTTTCAGCCTAAGCCTGGTCTATGCAGTCAAAACTGTCCAGCTAAGTCATAAAAATCTCCATTTTCTCTAAATTAGTTGTATAAATCAAGGGGAACAGCTCTGTAGTCTCTTCATTTTTAACTCACCTAGGATTTTTGTCCTCTTCACATTTCTTTTGACTACTACAAATTCATAACGCAAAAAATCAACCGCCCTAAATCAATAAGCACCTACTATGTGACAGGAACCATGCTACCTTTGGAAATAAAGAGATTTTAGAAACATAGCTGGAAAGAATTGCAAAGGGAAACTTTAAACATAATAATAGAGTTTTGTTAAGAAAGCTACTAAACTCTTATCAAAACTTTGAACCCAAAAATAAGTTTTCAGAGGTACTAAAACAAAATAATAGGTTATCTGGCTTATGCTGGCTAAAGTAATCTGAAAACAAGAAAACGTAGGCGTCTCAAAATATAATGTTGGAAAGCAAAAACCGCTGAGGGGCACCGATCTCTAATGTCATTGGCAAAAATCACCACACAACAGCAACCAACTACAAAGGGATTGGAATCATGGATTCCACTAAAAACCTTCAAGTCTGGTTGTTCTGGGAGAAAAACTGTCATAATTCTGAACTGAAGATCTGACTCCACACGCTTAAAAAGAATTTTTAAGAAGGGTTGGCAAGCAGGAGCTTGTATGTAAAAGGATACATCATTCTTTTTAACATGATTGTTAATACACAGTTAACATGTCTCAGAAAAGACTGTAATTAAATGTCTACTGCACTAATAACACTAATAAGCATGCAGTATTATTACATTACAATGACTCCATACAAACTAAAGCTGTCATTTTTAAACTTTTAAGATAATGTTTAAATTGTTCTTGGGACTTCTTATATCACCTAGAAAAAAAGGAGCCCACCTCTAAGCAAGAAACATTCATAATTATTAAAAGAATGCATTCCCCCCGCATGGTAATTGAAAAAATCGGTCTAGCACTAAATATCTAATGTAAATGTACATTTTTATTGGTTAAGATGTGACTACATTTATGGACATGTTTCGCCTGTTATTTGTGCTATTTGTAGAAATTACTTTAGAATCTGAAATACTGAGAAGTTTGCTATACACTGAGATTTTCATAGCTCTGCTATTAATCCCAAATTATTTGATACCTGGGAACAGGAAAACTCAACTACACTCAACAGCAAACTCAGGTAATTATTGATATAAGCGATCCACAGTGATCCTCATTTCAAGAGTAAACCATGTACCTTAGGTTCTAGGGTCAACTTCATTAATACGAATAAGAATTATTAGTATTATATAATATTTATAACTTGAAACTCCATTTAGCTCAATGTCCTCAACATCAAACAATCAATCAACATTTTAAGTGCCTACTATGTACCAACACTACAAATGTTAATGTACCAAACCATCATTTACACATAAAAAGTAGATAAGTAAAAAAGGTAAGAGAAATCTTCCGCTTGTCCTCCTTGCTTCCAAGGAGAACCGTATCCAAATAAAGCACTCCACAAAGATACGAGACTACCTCTTTCTTTAAATATCGCCAGGAAAAAAAGACTTATTAAGTTTTGCAGATAACCTATTAGCAGGTCTAGCAACCCAGAGAAAGAATACTCACTAAATCTTTTCTTCACTAGCAAGCCCCTAAGACAGTCCCCTTTAACAGCTAAGAAAATGTGAAAATTCTAGAGATGGGCTCAAAAACCTGCCATTACAGTTGTTTGACTCTCTGATCCTGATCCTCTATATGGTATCGGTGAGAAAAACCACCAAGACACTTACCCTCAAGATAGTGGAGGCCTCTCTTAGAATTTAGCAAAGTACCATGTACAGGCAAGTCTTCAGTAGACTTCAGTGATAGTGATGGTTAAGAGTCTCTCTCTGATACTGTTAGCAAAGCAACAGCATCTCCCGAATGAAGTGGTTACGAGTTGCTACTGAAGCAGCTGGACCAAACCTGCGGTTCTGAGGGTGGGTGTGTTATAAATAGGGTCATGGCTATGGTCTGAAAGAATACGCCCACTTCACCTAGTCTGATTCTCACTACTTCCTGTACACCTGGGCAGAAAGGGAGGGTGATCCTAAGTGTAATGTCATTTCATAGACCTTCTACTAAAGATGCGAACATCTGTTTATTCCTTCAGCATTCTAACTTCTATTTGGTGGGACTTGCACCCTTACTTAGGTCATATTGTTTTCAGAGCTATGCGTAGGACTAATATATCTTATTATGCCCATTTTAAAGATGATTAATTAAATTATTTATCTAACATGTCAGCTGTTGGATTGGAAACTGATGTTAACTCTTAACGGTCAATTATCACAATGTCCTACACTAAATGCTAAGTAACTGTTACTTAAAATGGGAGAGAAACTGGAAAATGAATTGGGTAGTGGGCGTAGGCTATGCTATTTTTTAAAATCCTCATTAAAGAAGACCATCTAGCTCAGTGAATAGTAGTTTTTTGAAAGTCCACTGCATCAGGTAGAATAAAATTGACTTTGTGAAGCTTCAGACACATCCCAAACTGTGGAAATTGTACAGAACAAGTGTGAAAGAATAAAAATAGGCCAATATATGTTACACTACTAACTCTCACTTTGAACACATATACACACAATCTGTATCTATTTACTTTGCAATGAAATATCGTATCTGAAAATGCTTTTAAAAAATAAACAGCAAAAGGTACAGTTGGCATAAGTTCAAAAGTACTAAATAATGTGCGTTGATGTGTGGATCACACTCTATGAAGACATCAAGTTTAAATATACTTGCCATTGAGAACAGCACTTAGGGATGATAGATAAATTACCATACTAGACAATTTTTCTTTGGTATAGTGAAGGGGAATAACCTTGTGTAACTGATTTGATTTATATGCTGTATTAAGACCCTATTCTACTCTAATGTCAATGGAACATATGACTGCAGATTGACAGCCATCTATAGACCAAGAACTATGATGGATACTTATGGAATATTAGAGAGAACAAATATTCCTCAAATGAAGTTTTTAACACTGGAATTAAACATTTTAGCAATGTTCTCAAATATTTTATAACTTTGTTTTTAAAGTAGGCTTTGGAGGGAAAGTTTAACACTACCTACCTCCTTAGGGAGTTGGATGCTTTCCTTTAAAAGCAAGCTTATTTATCTGAGTTATCTTTAGGTTGATAGTGACAACAAAAAGCACTGACTTACCTGACAAATCATAAGACAAGATTATTTTCAGAAAAACATCGAGATATTAACCAGGAAGTATTTTGTAAGCACCTACTATGTGTTACATGTTAACACAGTGTTATGGAATCACAAATCTTGAAGTTGCAAAAGATCTCAGAGGAATACAGTTGGAAGGAACCTTAGAGCAATACAGTCAGCCTATGAAACCTAAATATACAAGGAGGCACATAGTTTAGCAGTGCCTTTAGTACTTGTTATAAATTCTATTTTAAAAATTAACTTTAAGGCGAGAATGTATGTTAAAAGATGTCTAATGTTGTAGGAAGATGCCTATTTTAAATGGAAGCTTATGCTTTTCATCCCTTAAAATATGGTGCAGGTGCCATATTTTGGTTCATGGAAAAATAGATCATATGGTATTGTCCAGGTAAAGGCAGATTTAAAAAAAAGGGTTTCCACATGGCAGAAAAAGGAAAATAGAATCTGTTTGATTAAAATCCCCTCCCCCCCCCCCACTGGGAATAAGACAACTCTCCCCAGGCTCCCCCCACCCTCACCCTCAACAAGAAAGTCAGCTGCCTTGGATAACAGCACACACAGGTAGATATTAAAATGGAGACAGAGGCGTTATTTAGTGGTGACAGGAATATAAATACATGCACTAACCTATAAACTGGTATTTACTTCAGGAAAGTAAGTAATATTTTTCCTCTGATTGCTGAGCCGTCAGTTTAATGCAGCGTAAATAAACAGTAGGTGCTTCCTAGCTTTAAGTAGGAAGTGTTCATTCTACAAGAGGAGCAGATTGTTGTAGCCTGATGCCGTAACAGCAAGACAGAACTTTCAGTTTACCAGAAAAAATACATTGTTCTGTATAAAGTATTTGATACTTGATCCGTTACTTAATGTAGCTGTTTTCTAACAAAAATGTAACTTATCTACAAAACAAACATCAGTTCTAAGCGTAAATCAGTTTGAAAAGAATAACTGATCTGCAATTTTGTCACAACAGTTACAAATGATTCTTATTATTCTTCTTACAAATACTCTTATTATATTAAAAATGTGAGTTCAGAATGACACAGCATTATAAAGCTTAAGTTGTCAAATGGATGCCCAAATCTCTATGCATTGACTTGAAAAGACCACAAACTTTAATGTTTCACAGGCATATATTAATTTGCTTTATCCAACACTTATACATACGTTCTGTTCTAAACAGAGGCAAAACTCAGATTATATTGTATTTAAAGCTAGAGGTCAACTTCCTAAATTCAAAAGATCATTACTAAAGAATCTCTAGAGAGAAAAGTTGGGATAGTAGTTGATAATCATCTCATATTCAAATACAATGAAGTGCTAATAACATGGAACTAAAAATTACCCAAGGTCAGTTTTCCTTCTCTTCTAAATATATAATGTGGCTTAAGAATTTGACAATACATGTACCTACCTATAGAAACTAATTTTATCTGTGGTTTATATATGTGTTGCTAATGATACTGAACCATCCATTTGACTTAGAAGGCTAACTGTTCTTAAGCATAAAAGTCAAATCCTTTGGCCTCGTTTAAAACAACCCACAACCCAAAGCTTGTTTAGTTTGTTTGTTTCATTTACAGAGAAAGAGTAGGGTAATGGGAATTATTTTATAGTAGATTTCAAGATGCACAGGCATAGTCTGAAGATTGATTGGTGAATTCACATGCATTCATGCCATATGGTTTGACGATCCCAATTATTAATGCAAGTTATAGTAACCCAAAATCATCATGTGAAAGAATAGATGGGCATAACTGTCTGTACCACATTTGGGACTTTATAAAACAGATAAAGTATTATAACTTCCAGCGCTCTATGGGTGGGATGTAGGGTTAAACTTAATAGTGTTTATATAACCAAAATATTTCTTATAACAATGAGGAACAGGTGCTTGTCACCTGACCACATGGGTCTGAATTACAAACCATAACCTGTCACACCAAATACGATGTTGAATCTCCTGTAGGTATTAGTTTTGGCTAATTTAATATATTCTTTCTCATTTGCCACTGAGCACATCATATCTTAGTCAATCACAAGTTCAGATAGCTGGCATTATACCTTTTGTGCGACAGATATATGCCACTCGAAAGACTACAGGATTAAAACTGGTTAAACCAAGGAGCTAATGACTTCATTTTACAATGATCATCAGTAAAACAAATATAAAGAAGGGGTTAATTTATTAAAACAACTGAACAAAAGGCATTATTTTTGAATGCTTTTTGTCTCCATAATCTTTTTTAAAAAAAAACAAGAAACTATTATTACATATCTTGGTTAATGGGGAAAGTATAAGGAATGCACTGATTCCAGAAAAAAAAAAAACATAAAGGCTTTTGGAAGGTCTTTGCTTTTCTATCTCTCTTCCATCTTTCTTTCTTTTCAAGCCACTACTTTAGGGGAAAACCCTTCATTCCCTGGTTTCTTTTTCATCCATCACTTGTATTCAGGATTCGGGAAGGAACACAAATCCTAACAGTGATTTTATTTCTCCTGATTCTAGCTGTAGTCAAACATAACAATGCTTTCTTCTTTTTTATAGCTACTGTTTACTTATTATATATTACATGTGACTGCACAACTCTGTGCTTAAAATATTGTTTCCATTAGAAAAAATGTGAAGTAATAAGTGTCAAACTGAAATGAGGAATAAATGTACATTCTGTATTTACAAAAATGTATAGGCATTAAAAAACATTTGCCTATAAGATACATATTTTACCACAGCTATGTCTGTATGTGATGGGCACATTACTGAAAGTTTATTTAATGATGTGCCTAACCAAGTTAATTAAAGTATTTATGTCTAGTGATTGTGTTAAACCCTTGCAGAGGTAGTGAAAGATACAACCAGCTACTTCTGCTAACTAAAGTTGAAATTATGCACTTATTATAACCTTTCCTAACAATGTGAGAAAAACAGAGTAAATATATTAAATTTGTTTCATAACAGATGCTTAGGTTGTTAATATTTAAGATGCCTATTCATGTTATTCCTGTCTGCACATTTGTCAAAAATGTAAGCCTGAATGCTAATGCTTGCCAGCAGATTGAAGCAAACAGTATATGAATGTACTACTGTACTACTCAAATAATATACAGAAGAAAGGACTGTAGCTAAATCATATCACTGGTAATATGGAACAGAAGAAAGAGCTGTTATTAGATCTTATACTTGAACCTTAACATCCTAGAATTTAGAATTACGCATCCTTTGCATAATAAGAATTGCCCTTGATTGGAGAGAATATATCTGACATTTGCTTCGGCCATCTTTTACTTAGTTCAGTTTAAAGGGGCAACGTAATAATTCAGTAAAGTTTTCAGTGGGATAGCTTCCTCTGCAACAGAAGTACTTTAGGTTTCAGGTGCTGCCGAGGATAAAACTTAAACCTTTGGTCATATTTCACCAACTCCTCTCTCTCTCCTCTCTTCTTCCCCATCCCTGCTGGCCTCCAAAGACGTATATATGGAACCCAGGGCAATTGGGGCAGACCATCTCTCTACTCTTACAAGGTCTTCCCAACCCTCCCTTCTGCTCCCCCTTCTCTTATAATCATTTTGGAGTCTCAGTCACAGATCATTTCCCTGGAAACCCCTTTGGAACGCTGCAGAAAGTTAGCCGAGGAAGGTCGCAAGGGTCAAAGTCTCAACCTCCGGCATTTAGTGATGCGACTCTGTGGTTCATACTTGTAAGTTTAACTCTCAATGCCCAGGTTAAGATGGGTCCAGGCCACAGGCAGCTGTGGCTCAGTGGTGAAGGCTCTTCCTTGCCCTCCCCCTTCTCTGGTCAGTCTGACCCTCTCCCCGCCCCCCTGCCCCCTGCTCCTGCGCCCAGAAACCTCAGTCCCCACTCCCCAATCTCCCCGACCTGCTACTGTCCCTGCAGCTCACTCTCTCTCCTCTGCTAAACCCTCAGATTTAGCTGCCCAACATCAGGTCGTGCCGAGGGTCCAAGATGCTCCGCCACTACGTCTCAGGCCATGCTAGAGGGGAAGCCGGTGCCTAAGGTGGTCCTGGTGTCCCGAGGGCAAGGAGAAGGCACGGATGCCCACACTACCGAACCCGTCAGGACCGCGGCCCGACCGGGTGGTAAAAGACCAGGAAGCGAGGCGTGCTGTCCCTCGGATCCCCTCCTCTATCTTCACGCACACCTTCCTTCCCTACCTTCCGTGATCCCTTCCCAGCCCAGCCCAGCCACGGCCACGGTCACGGCCACTGCCGTGCGGCCGCAACTCCTTAGAAACAACTTGCGAGCAACTTCGCGGCTCTGCGGCGGCGGAGGCGGCGGCTTCGGCTCGGGCTCGGGAGATGGAGAAGTTGCCACAAACTTCTCAGGCCAATCCACCGGCGCCGCTCTCCCGGCCGGGCCAGGCTGGGCTGGGCCGGGATGCTCCCGGGCAGTGCCTAGCTGGCACCTCGAATTTCTACCGACACCCCCCACCCCGCACTCCAGTCTTTCTCTCTGGCTCTTCTCCACTTCCACGAGGGGACCTTCCCCCCTCAAATACCTATGTCTACCTCGGGTACCAAGCAGGTGTGTGTGTGTGTGTGTGTGTGTGTGTGTGTGTGTGTGTGTGTGTGTGTGTGTGTGTGTGTGTGTGTGCTCGGGCGCGCGCGCGTGTATGTGTGTGTGTGTGTGTGTGTGTGTGTGTGTGTGTGTGTGTGTGATTGCTGTGGTCGGGAGGACTGACTATCACACTCCATCCCCACACCCCGAGAGGGAATGAATGGCATTCCCCAATCAGTCCTCCTGGCCTCCTTCACCTGCCCTCCGGCCCATGCTGGGGTGGGGGGCTCGGGGCCCGAACCAGGAGGCGCGGGGGGTGAAGAACGCTCCCGGCCCGAGGGCAGGGGAGGGAGGAAGCCCCAAGGGGCCAGCCCGAGCACGGGGGGCGCCCGCCTGGGGGGCTGCGAAGCAGAAGTTTGTAAAGACCTCCTCACACACATACACCGCACACGGCCCAGGGAAGGAGTAAACAAACGAGAGCCAACTCACTCAGGCATGGGAGCTGCGGCGGCCGCGGCGGCTGCGGGAGGGCTGGCGGGCGGCGGGCGGGCGGACGAGTGCGGGGCAGCAGCCCCGGAGGCTTCCCGGGTGTCTCGGCGGAGGCGGTGGCGGCTCCCGCTGCTGCTGCCGCTCCTGCTGCTGCTGCCGCCGCTGCTGCTGCTGCCCCCGTGGCTGCGGCTGCCGCGGAAGTTAATTGCAACTTGACTTCAAGTTGTCTTCTTCCCCCATCAGAAGTGGGCGTTCAAAGGGGAGAGAAAGACAAGAAGCGAGCGAGCGAGCGAGCAAGGGAGAAAGGAGGGGGGGAGGGAGGGAAGAGCAAGGGTAATGTGTGTATGCGTGTGTGTGTATGTGTGTGTGTATGTGTGTGTATGTGTGCGGGGGGGGCAGGGGAGGAGGCAGGGCCTGAGTGGGAGGGGAAGGAGCGGAGGGGGGGACAGGAGAGGAGGAGGGGGCGGGGGCGGGGGCGGGGGGCGCAGGCGGGGACCGGGGCTCGGCTCCGCTCCGCTCGGCTCCGCTCCGCTCGCCTCTTCTCGGCTCGGCTTCGCTCCGCAGTTGCGGCCGCCGGCCGCGCTCCAAGCCGGCCGGGTCCGCGGAGGAGCGGCGGGCAGCCCCAGCTGGAGAGCCCGCCGCGAGCCGGCCCTGGGGGCTGCCGCCGGGCATTCAGTCCCAGGGCTCCTTGGATGCCGGCCGCCCCCCGGGCTGGGGTGAGGAGGCGGGAGCGGGCCGGGCAGCGCGGCCGCCGCCGCCGCCGCTGCCTCTGCCTCCTCCGCCCGCGCCTTGGCCGCCACTGCTCCCCGCCTCGGCCCCCACCTCCGCCGGCTCGGTGCGCGTCTGGGGCGCCGGGGTCTGGATCGCCCGGGGCCGAGGTCTCGGTCCCTCCCTCCTTCGCTCTCTCCTCCTCTCCCTTCCCTCCTTCTCCCCCTGGCGGAGACTCTGCGGCCGCCCGCCCGGGGTCTACGGTGCGGAGCCCTCCAGCCCGCCCGGCCGAGCCTCGGCCGCCACCGCCCGGCTCCGCTCCTCCGTGGCTAGGTTTGCTGGAGGCTGCGAGCCCGGGCTGAGCCGGAGGGGAGGGGAGGGGAGGGGAGTCAAAGGAGGAGGGGGCAGGCGAGCAGGGAGGGGGGAGCCGGAGATGAGGAGAGAGCAGGGAGAGGGTAAAGAGAGGGCGTGGGGGGCAGAGGGCGATCTGCCCGCAGGTTTGAGGCGAAACCTGCACCCTAGGCGTGGAGGGGTAAGTGAGGGAGCGTCTCGGTGTCTGTCTGATCCTCCTCCCAGCGCCCCGACCCCCAGCCCTAGTTCCCTGCTGTGACTTCCTCTTGTTTTTTTGGGGGGGCTGACTCTGTGTGTATGTGTGCGTGTGTGTGCGCGTGCCTCTGTGTGTGTGTGTGTGTGTGTGTGTGTGTGTGTGCTTGAGAAAAAGGAAATCAGGTGAGAGACACAGGCAGACACTCCTCTCCCATCCCAGCCTCTGGAGATGGAGCTTATCTCCCGGCTTTGGTGGGGCTGGGGGCTCCTCGTTTCTTCCCCTTTCTCCTCTTGCTTCCCTTAGGGTTAGTCTCCACTGCCTGGGCCCTTCTTCCTGTGCCCTCTGCCCCCTTCGCCTTGTACCCCCACTCGCAGCTCAATCCTGGAGAGCAGCACCCTGCCGAGAGCACGTGGTGGAGGGAGGGTCCAGCTCGTCCGTCCGGCCGTCCCCCCACCCCCACCCCTTCGGCTCATTTATTTCAATATTTATACACCACATGCCTAGCTGTCAACTGCTGTACACTTCAACCAAGTGAGAAGGACAGGGGAGCCTGCGTCCCGTTTTGCAAGGAAACCAAGAGGGAAAGAGTGATCAATATTTCAAGGACAGGAATCAGGCGAGGAAGGGTGCTAGGGAGCAAGCTCCGGATGGAAAGGATGGGCCTGAGAAAAAGCCAGCTTTTAACGCTCAAATAAGCCCCGTAACCACTTGAGGAAACGAGCTGGCTTTTTGTTTTGATTTTCATGTTTTTTCCCCCTTTGGGAAATTTGCATTGAGTGTGACTACGGAGTGTCATTACTATTTACTTTTAGGCTAAGGAGATTTAGGAAGGAAAAAAAAAGTCTACTTTTCTGGGCTTTTTTTTTTTTTGCAAGAATCTGACTTGTTAGGTTTATGCCATGCCCTGCAAAATGTCAGTTTGCAACAATAAGGGCTTAAAAGCTGCTCTGTGTATTTTTAGAAGCTACACTTACTTGTGTTCTTTTCACACAAGGCTTGCTCTCCCATTAAGTGCCCATAAATAATTGTATTTAGAGAGAGGGAAACTGTGGAGGAGAGTAGGAAGGAGATTGCCCCATCTTCATTCTTCCCAGTCCTGTGCACCGTTTATAGTCTAGTTCCTGGAAAGTCAGGAATTCAGATTTTCCTAAAAACCTCCCAGGGTTCTTCTCTCCCAGGTGTCTGTGAATAGAATCCCGATAGCAGGCCAGTTTCATTGTTTGTTTTATTTTTTTCTTTTGCTTAGAAACAGATAGAACTTTGAAGCTGCTGTAACAGACAAATCTAATAAACTGTGTTTTCTCTGATATTTAAATAAGGCAGAGGAGCAGACAGTCTAAGTTCCCATGCTGCTTTATGGGGATGCTTCCCCCCCCCCCCCCAACAAGCATTAAGAGCTGAAATTCATCGTTTGGACTTTTTCAAATGATCATTATTTCCTACAGAAACACCTACCCCCAAAGATAGAGGATCATACTCATTAAAAAATTATAAAGTGGGATGCTCATTTGAATAATATACCTGATACTTCCTTCTTCACAAGACATAAGCTCTTGGAATAATCTCTCCTCCTCAAATCATCAGATACATCAAGTCTTTTTGCCTGTATTATGCAAAAATACCAAACTGCCTAACCAACACCAACCTCTCCATCTGGGAATAACATCCCAAATGGAATGGAAAGGGGAAAATAGTCTATAAATGATTTTTTTCTACATAGTGATGGACCTATGAACAACTTCTTCATTCTGAAGACTAGAAATGGAAATACAAAACAGAGAAATGTTAAAAAAAAATACAAAACATTACTTATAAGCCACTTATTTCTACTTCACTGTTAGCTAACATTCCAGAACTTAATATGGGAAATATTTCTTTTGAGTAAAGCAGTTCAATAAGGTGGACATTAATCAAGTACCTACTAAGTGCAAGACTTAAGCTAGATGGCACAGTGGATGGAGTAAGGAAGACTCATCTTTCTGAGTTCAAATCGGGCCTCAGACACTTACCAGCTGTGTAACCCAGGGTAAGTCATTTAACCCTGTTTGCCTCAGTTTCCTCATCTGTAAAATGCGCTGGAGAAGGAAATGGCAAACTACTCCAGTATCTTTGCCAAAAACAAACAAATCAAATGGCATCACAAAGATGGACACAACTGAAAATGACTAAACAACAACAGATATGTAAGACACAATGCAAAGTCAAAATCAAATATAAGGCATAAAAGACAAGTCAAAGAAATATGATACAATGGAGAATTTAATAAAAGCAAAAGAATGACCTAGGGCAGAGATCCCTTTCAGATGAGAGTGGGTAGATCTCAGGGAAGGGGAAGACAATAAGGATTTATATAGCACCTGGCACATAGGTGCTTTACAAATTTGATTTGTATATTAATCTCATTTGATCCTCACAACAACCCTGTCAGGTAGATGTTGTTATCCCTATTTTAGAGTTTAGGAAACTGGGGCAAACAGAAGCTTAATAACTTACTCAGAGACACAGAGCTAGTATGTGTCTGAGGCTAGTTTGAACTTGGATCTTGTTGACTTCAGGCCCATTATTCCATCCACTGAAACCCTGAGAGTGTTTCAACTACCACAGTTGAGGCAATGTGTTCCAGGAGTGAGGTGGTGAATGCATGGGAACAGAAGAGAATAAGGGGAAATTGTGGAGCTGATTGTTCAAAGTGACTGGAATAACTAATGTGTAAAAGTGGTAATATCAAACAGGACTGGAAAACAGATTAGCTTTCCAGAATAGGGGATTTTAAATATTAGGCTCGTTTGTTTTCGGTTGTACAGGTAATAGGGATGCATGGAAGGTTTTTGAGGAGATGAGTAACATCGTCAGAACCACAGCTGTATAAAGGATTGTTTGGAATGGGAAAGAATCCTAAGGCAAGGAGACTAGTTAGGAAGATTTACAGTAGCCCAGGTTGAATAATGAAAGGCTGAACTGTGATTGTGGGTATGTCAAAACAATTCATAACTCACATTTAAATCACACTTTAAGGTTTACAATGTACTTTCTCCACAATAATCCTTTGGGATAATTTGTGTAAGCATCTATTGTATATACCCATTTTATATAGGAGGAGCTACTAAGTGTCAAAACTGGAGCAAGCAAGGGAGTAGTTATGCCTGAAAAACACCTATTTCCCCAGAGTCTGCCTTTGAAAAATAACTTTGTAAAGAAAGTCCATTCTAAATAGTATAAAAAAATTCCATGCATCAATACGCCATAATTGTTAACATTTACAAAGTAACTGTTCTGCAGAGCATTGTGATAGGACAGATACAAAGTTTAGAGCACATGTTTCCAGATCTCAATGAGCAATCGTATCTTTGTAAAGTCTAAACACCTCAGAGATACTATGTCAAGTGCATGTGAGAGTTAATCAAACAAAGCTATAAGAGGTTTGTGGAGGAGGGTCATTTCATTACCAGAGGGCAGTCAAGAAAGAGCTTCCTGGAAGAGGTGAGGTTTGAGTGGGTCTTTAAAGAAGAGGTAGCAATGGAGTGGCAAAGACAGGGAGAGAGGGCATTCCAGGCAAGGGAGAGAGGGCTGAGCTAAGGCATCAGAATGCTGTCGATGTTGGAGGGACAGAGTAATCAGGTGTGGCTGGAGTCTAACATTCATGGAAGGGAGCAGTAGGAGTTATTGCTGGGAAATTAGGATGGCCTCCAGTTGTAGACAGATTCCAGGTAGAGTTTGACCTTTTATACAAGTCATGAGTTTTTTGTTTTGTTTTGTTTCTGGTAAAGGAGTGATATAGGCATAAGAAAGAATATCCTGACCATCCAATGAAGAAGGGATTCGAGGAAAAAGAGTTTTTCCTTCATGGGAAAAGTGTTTCATGGGAGGGGGAGAGTAGTATAAAAGTCACATATAAGGACATTAGAAGGAGAAACCAGTTTAAGAAAACAGATGTGATCTTACTTTTGGACATATTTCAGATGAATTTGGAGATCCAGGTTTTGATGTCCTATAGGTATTTGGAGAGATTCACATGAGAGCTCACACTAGAGATCTGTACTAGAGATATAGATATGGGGGTTATTGGCTTAGGGATAATAGCTGATGAGAGTAAATGAAGGTTTATTATGGGAATAAATGAGATTGCCAGGGTAGAAAGTACAGGGAGAGATGAGAAAACCAAGGGTAGATCCATTGAATACACTGGGAAAAGTCAGGAAGATAGAAGCTTGTTAGGGAGGTAGGAGGAAAATGAAGAATTTTTAAGTGTCTGAAGCCAAAGAAGAAAGCTTAGTCACCACAAAGGGGCAGGGGACTATCAGCCATGTCAAAAGAAAACAAAACTGCAGAGGAGTCGAGGAAAATCCTGTGGGTTAAGAAAAAAAATGTCAAAGTCTTGGATCTTGAAGAAAAGGCAATTTTAAGAGATGATACCTCTAAGTTGTGAACTGGTTGGCTAAGTGGGCTGGAAGAAGAGGTTATTAAAGTTGGAGAAAATGAAGAGTTATGGTCAGGTTGTTGGAGGGATCATCAGTACAAGTTTGGCAATCTCAGAGGGGATGACAGGAGAGGTAGGGTGGCGAGGAAGACAGAGAATCAATTACCAGTCATTGAAAAGGAGTTGGAAGAATGACCTGGAATTGAGTAGATAGTTGCACCAAAGATAAAGAGAGGGTGGCAAAAGTGGATAAGAGATCTTGATAGAGGGATGATAGTGGAGGAATCCATGAAACCACAAACATTTTTTAAGTGTCTACTCTGAGTCAGCCAGTTAGTTGGCTCAGTGCATAGAGCTCTGGACCTGGAGTCAGGAAGATTTAAGGTCAAATCTGGCCTCAGACACCTGGTAGCTTTGTCCCTGTGGGCAAGTCACTTAACCTCTCTTTTCTTTAATCCCAAGAGAAGGACATATCAGACCATCCCAGGATCTTCTTCAAGAAAACCCAATGGACAGGATTGTTGTTGTTTGTAGAGAAGGATCAATGACATCATGAACATGATGTCTTGACTTGTGAGTGAATTGGCTTTGAGTGAGGCAGAGTCACACAGTCATCAGCCTCAATCCTCTGGTTATTTTAGTCCAGTACCAAGACAAAGGTCAAGGCAACTGAATGGGTGACCTTGGCCTTTCTAAATTAAGGTCTTTCCTATGTTTCAGTTTGTCAGAGTCCATACCCATTAAGTGACTTAACAGATAAGTAAGAGTTAAGACAAAAGATGGCCCAATTTTCCATTCCAAAGACATCATTCTAGGAGGGGAAGGCCCTCAGAGTTTTGAGTCAGAACAGAACACAGTTGTCCACGGGGCTACAGAAAGTCCAACATGACTCAGTAACAGCAATGACAATCCAGGCATGGTAGAAAGTATTGGAGATACAAAGACAAACACCAGTCCTTGTCCTCAAGGATGGTCTCGAGTGAGGAGGACAAGTACAACCTCCCCCCCCCCCCCGCCCCCACCAAGTTATGACTTCCAGTGCAATGGAAATCTTTGGTATCTTTTTTATATTGAAGAACTAGAAGTATATTTGGTTGCTCTTAATTCCAGAATATATTTCTTAAGCCTCTGCTATGTTCCCGGCACTGTTCCAGGGGATGGAGATGGCAAAACACAAAGGAAACTACTTACCCTCAAGGAGTTTACTTTCTATCAGGGGAAAGCAACAGCGCATAAACAAACATACTATGAGCAAAACAAATAAAAAGTAATTTCCAGAAAGAGGTGGAGGGGGTGAGAATACTAACAACCAGGGTAATCAGGAGAGCCCTCTGATTGGAGGGCTGTCATTGGACTGTACTTGGAAGCAAGAGTGGAGGTAGAAAAGGAACAGAATTCTAGTCATGTTTCATTGTTCAGTCATTTCAGTCATGTCTGACTCTTGACGATCCCATTTGGGTTTGTTTGTTTTTTTGGCAAAGATTATTGGAATGGTTTGCCATTTCCTTCTTCAGTTCATTTTACAGATGAGGAAACTGAGGCAGATAGAGTCACGGGGGAACAACCAAAGACAAGGGAAAGGAGTGAGGACATGAAATATTGTATAAAGAAGACAGGAAGTAGGTCAGTTTGGCCACTTCCCATCAGGAGATCTAAGAAAGGGTATACTGTATTCATTCTATTACTGGATAGCCTTTCATGATTACTATAAACTTTATCAATTTAATTTTATATAGTTTCTCTCATATAGGTTTTAGGCACTCTGAATCAGAGTGTCATCAGAAGCCACATATCCAAGCTCTACTTGATCAAGAATCCCTTCCAAATACAATTCCCTACAAGTGGATGATCAGTTTTTATCCTGAAGATTTCAAGTACAAGAGAATCCATTGCCTCCCAAGGAAGTTCATTCCCCTATGGGAAAGCTAGATCTGCTATACTCGAAATAGTATAAACAAACTATTTTTGTGCAAGTGGCTCCATAATCAATCATGTTTAGTTTTACAACTGTGTAAATAGAGACATCAAAATGGTAAGGTAATTCAGAGTTACTATAAAGTTAGAAAGAGTGGTTAGTGAAGGAGGGGATCTGAGAATGGAATTACAGTTATCCCTTCCACATCTTGGGATTACGAGAGTGGTGGCCCCTCAATATGGAAAATTCAAGTTAAATTTTTCATACCAAAGAAGTCTGAATTATTATAGGATTAGAGGATTAAATATACTGATATTATGTAATACTATACATATGTTTTATGCATTTCTGAGTTTCTAAACTTTTTCTGTGTTTGCTGGCCTTTGCTTGTCATCTGTAGCTTCTGCAAAACTCCCCAAAAGTTCCCACTTAATTTCTTATGCTGACCCACAATATATCTAAGCCATGATAGGGAAAGTCACAATGTGGACAAGATCACTGTGTAGTTTTAATCTGTTACATTTTTTTTGATCTTTATGTGTGACAAACATTATCATTGAGTTAAAATGCATAAATCATTAAATTCAGGACAGAGAGAGAGAGATCAGCATAGCATATAAATATCTATTGTCTAGAACCAATCTTGGTGATCCTCCCACATTAGAAGGAAATGCCTGGCTAAACAGATGGGTCTTGTACCATGCCCCGAAACCCAGCACACTAGGGCTCTGTGAAACCACATTGTAACCATTTGTTGTTTTATGTATGATTCCTTTGAACGTAAAAAAAAAAAAAAAGTCTCTCATAATTAGACTGGTCACTATGTGGATTATGGTTAAATCTATTTTCTTCTCTGTGCCCCAAAGTCTCTTTGTGTATTGGTTTAAAAAGAAATCTTCATATTCAATTTACATTGACTTTCATACCTACCATTTCCTCCTACTCCTACCCTTAACAGTGAGAACATCTAAGAAGCATAGATCTGAATACAAAATAATAATTATTATCATTATTAGCATTTATATAGCACTTTAAGGTTTGCAGATATTATCTCCTTTTGGTCCTCAAAAATAACCCTGGTAGTGAGGTCTATTATTATCTGATTTTATAGATGAGGAAACTGAGGCAGATAGAGGTCAAGTGACCTAACCAGGTGCTGTTATTATCTCCATTTTGTAGATAAAGAAATAGGTCAAGATTAAAAGACTTGCCCAGGTTCACAAAGCTAGTAAATGTCTGAGGCCAGATTTCAACTTATCTTCCTGACTCCAGGTCCAGAGTTCTAATGCCACCTAGTTGCATAAAAATCTGACACTAGTACGAGAAACTCACCTCTATTCTAGACCTTCCCCAAACCTTATTGTAGTATGGAGGTGACCCTAGGTTCCTAAAGGTGATGCCAGCAGAGTACAAGTTCTGAAAACTCCCTTACCTAACTGGAAAAACCCCAAGCATGCGCCTGGTTACCTGGATGTTTGTGGTTCAATAATCAGCCTTGCTAAGTGAGGAGAGTTTGCATGGTGATGAGTGTTTTTGGCCACAGAAACTCTTCATGACTACCTGCTATATTACAGAGGTGGAGGGAATATTCAAGAACTGGAAATTCCCAATCTTTGAAGGATCAAAGTATTAAAACAACTAACCACGTTTTAATAAAACTTGTTTGAAACCCTGTGGATCAATTTCCTTTATTCCTGTGAGTTAATGTTTTTATCTCCTGGGCAGGCAAGCAACAAGTATTTATTAAGCATTTACTAAGTATCAAGCAAAGTAAGCCCTAGAGATGCAAAGACAAGCAAAAAAGAGGACAATCCCTGCCCTCAAGGAGCTTATAATTCTAACTGAGAAAATTAGTTAAGAAGATCCTGAAACATGACCTGCCTGGGTTCAGGCCCTTGAAGGAATTCAAATGGCATGAAAGGAATGGAAAAAGGGAGTCTGTGTGGTGGAGGGATATTCCAGACAGAGAAGATCTCAGGGATTGAAGGAAGTCTCAGAGTGAGAAAGCAGTTGAGTCAAATTCTGGGCAATCAAAAACGCTACAAAGGAAAATGACTTTTATACTGAAAATGACAAAACCAAAATGGCTAAAATGGAATTCCACTTGATAAAGTCCAGTCACCTGGCCCAGATGAACCACACTGTTGGATGCCAAAAGAACTGGTAGATATAATGACTGAGCCATTGTTGGTGGTATTGGAAGTAGGGCACAGAATGAGAAAGGTGCCATAGGACAAGAGAATGGAGCAAATATTATGCCATTTTTTAAAGGGAAGAGAACAGCGATGGCAAATTATTGTTCAGTGAGCTTGACTTCTATAACTGGGAAAATTTTAGAATAACTCATTAAAGAGATAGTGAACTTTTCTATGAGGAGATTTCTGTGATTAGAAAGAGCCAATATGGCTTCATCAACAATAGGCCATGATTTCTTTTCTTTTTTTCCACAGGTTTACTAAGTGAATATGCTATAGATATATAGTTCACCTAGATTTTAGCAAAATATTTGATAAAGTATCTCAAAATATTCTTCTTGAGAATATTTGTATATATGAATTTAACAATAATATAAGTGGATGAATTTAGACTTTGGAAAATGGCCAGACTCAGAGTGGTTGCTAAAGATTCAATAGTAATTTCATAGGTCTCCAGTGGAGTTCCCCAGAGATCTATGCTTGGCCTTGTGGCATTTGACTTTTATCGGAGATTCACTTAAAGATCTATGTAACATTCTCATTCACTTTTAAACTGACGCAAAGGTGAAAGGGACAGCAAACATCCTTCATGATAAAGGCAGGATCCAAAAAATTGTTGGTACACTAGAACATTGGGCTAAACTTAATAAGATATATAATTCAGTAGAGATCAACACATCAATGCAAGGTCTCACAACTGTGCTTTAAAAATCAATTTCACACAAAACAAAACTCAGGGAACCATATGTGGACATCAACTTGTCTGAAAAAGAAGATATCTGGGGTTTTAGGTTGATTGGAAGATCAGTATGAGGTAACGTAATATGACAGGCAAAAAAAAGCTTAATCTTGAACTGAATTAGGAAGACATATAGCCTTCAGGAATAAAGAGGTGACAATACTCTTTCCTAGGCTGACCATATATGAAGTATGTTCAGTCTTGAACCCCACAGTCTGAGTAGGACATTGAAGAACTTGTGAGCTTCTGGAGGAAGTCAACTGGGATCAATTAGGGCCTCAAGTCTATATTTCATAAGGATCAGTGGAAAGAGGAAGGGAATAAACATTTATATAATACTCAATATGTGCCAGGTACTGTACTAAGCATTTTTTTAGATATAGCATTTAGGAAAATGAAATAATATTTGTAAGGCAAATTCCCTCTACCTTCCCCTTTTATAGTAATGCTATGAGGTAGATACTATTATTATCCCCATTTTACAGTTGAAGAAACTGAGATGAACTGAAGTTCAAATGACTTGCCTAAGATCACATTGTTAGTAATTTCTGAGACTAAATTTGAACTTGAATCTTCCTGACTCCAGGGTTTCACCAGCTATCTTTATGAAAGGAGGATGGATCGAGGAATATTTATCTTAGACTCTCGGACCTAGAGAAAATAAGACTCAGTGGAACCATGAAAGTATAGTGCCAATGTGATATTCACAATGTCTATAATATCCATGAATATCCTGGTGCAATTCTGAATCATGAAATACAACAGACTCTCCACATGGAAGACAGAGCCAAAACATTTATTCAGACACCAGAAAGCCAAATCCATCATAGTAACAAAAATTTATACACAGTAACAATGCAGAGGACAACACCATCCCCAAGCCTTCCCCCTGCTAGGCTTCCCATAAACCAGCTCCATTAAACAAATCACTAACAGGCTCTTTTACTCACACTAGCCAGTGGCTTGCTTGCCTGCATCCTTCCTAGCTCTGACTGCTCTCTGACCAATTTCCTCTCAGCTCCACCTTTTTCTGTTCCACCCATTTAGCAAGCTCCTCCCATGTGGCTCAGACTTTCATATGACCCCCAGGCAGTTCACATGGGCCTATTAATGGATGGGAAAGATCTTCCCATTAAAAAGCAAAATTACATTAACAACAACAACAATAATATTAATTATAACATGTATAATAACAGTAATAATAAGCAAAGATATATCATCAATACAGATAGCTGTCTTTAAATATTTGAAGAATTATCACATAGAAATGGTTTAGACATGGATGATGCCATGGACAGAAGTAGGAGCATGAGGCAGAAGTTGCAAATAGTTAAATTTAGGTTCAACGTCACCAACAATTTTTTCATAGTTAGCATTGTGGGGAATGAGTTATGTCAGGTAATAGTGTGGCACCCCCATTGAGAATCTTCAAGCAGACAATGGATGACCACTTGTCAGGTAACACCTGAATCCTACCTCAGAAACTCAATAGTTGTGTGACTATAGGCAGACTCAGTTTCCTCATCTGTTAATTGGGGATAATAGTGGAACCCACTCTATGGGACTGTAGTAAGGATGAACCAAGATAATACATGTAAAGCATTTTGCCAGTCATAAAGCGTCATGTAGATATTAGCTATTATTGTTGTTTTTATTATTATTAGTTACAATGAGAATTCTTTTGGCGTAAGATTTGACTAAGTGGTTACTAAGTTCCCTTCCTATTCTAAAGTTTTATAGTTATTTTTTTTTTTTTTAAGATTGTGGCCACAAGTAAATTTTTAAGCCTGCTTAACTCAGAAGACAGGGAGATCCTTACTTTTTCTACAATTCCATTTTTACCCACCACAAATTTAAAAATTCAATTTCTGAGGATTGTAGTGAACCTCAAACTAAATGTGAAGTGCTCCAATGGGAGCCGGGAAGCCTGTCATATGGTATAAAGAAGGAGGGGGACAGAATGGGGAAGCGCAGGGCCAAGTAGAGAACCTTTTCATATTGGATACTTGGTTCCCTGGAATCAAGAAAAGGAAAAGCTAAAAATGGTCTGGGGTGAAACAGTATAGATAATTAAGGAAATTTAAAGTGTCCTGTCTGACTGTCTATGCTAGACGGTTGTTAAAAGTTCATGTCATTTTGTGCTGTGTAGACATGCCTCAGTGTCAAATAGTCATAATATTAGCACATCTCTGTCTCTCTTTGTGTCTCTCTGTCTCTGTCTCTCTCTAGTACTTTACAATTCACAGAGTATTTTCCTCACAAACACCAGTGAAGTAGGTAATGCAGACATTCTTCTTCTCATTTTATAGATGAGCTCAGTCTGCTACTTATCTAAGATCACATAACTAGTAATTGTTGGAGACAGAGCTCAAACATAGGTCTTCTAAAGGTAAGTTCAATGTTCTTTCCACTAGGAGAATTATACTTTTGCCTAAAGGAGTAGGAGGTTGTATCCTCACCACTCCCACATATTCAAGCCTTATAATCAGCTAGGTTGGGTTGATCCTTAACCCAGATTTCATTCCAGATTGGTTGAGCCACTTCTCTTAGGCTTCTCTGATGACTCTGACCTATAACCAGTCACCAGAATAAGTGCCAATATACTCACTTTTCAAATATGGCCTGTTATGCTTCATGTCATGTTTTGGGAATCAAGAGCTGGATCTGTCCTAAAATGCTGTGGTACATTACTTATTAAATGTGCATCCTTTAAATCTCATTCTTTCCCACTAGGATGATAGTTGCGTTAGGTATGTTAGAAAGAAACATTCTGCCTGACTTGACCCTGGGAAACCTTTCTCTAGTTTAGGTCAGAACATAATCTATTATAGCCCAGTGGCACAGAGGATAGTGTTGGACTTTGTACTGGGGAGATGAGTCTAAATGCTGCCTTAGACCCTTGTTGTATGACCCTGAGAAAGTTACTTAACCTCTGTTCACCTCAGTTTCCTTATCAGTAAGATGGAGATGATAATAATAACACCTACCTTACTGGGTTGTTGTAAGAATCACATGAGGTAACATAGGTAAAGCACTTTACAAACACTGAAACACAATACTAAACATGGCAGCCGTTATGATCATTGTGAGGAAGTCCTGAGTTCTTGCACTTTTTTTTTCATAATCATAAGCTCAGGCCCAGCTAACTAGAGAGCAGTCTAACACATATAGAGGGCCTATACAAGTGTGATTTAAGCTGAAAATAGAGTAAAATAAAGAATTTTCAAAGGTTTACTGCATTTAAAAAGAGATCAAAGATAAGTTAATTTTTAGAAGCTCAACTCTCCCGAATTAACAGATAAGGCAAGGTTTTTTTTAAGCTTTTAATGAGTTAAAAATAACTTTTAATATAAATGCTTTAAAATTCTGTTATTCAAAATAATTAATTTTTGCAAAATTTTGCAAAATAATTTTGCAAAACTAACAATGGATTCTTACGCCCTGAATCAGGTTTCTGTCTGTATTTGTCCATGCTTCTGCCAATTAATTCACATATTTGCCGGTCATTTGCAAAAAAAGTCAGTTTCTGCATTTGGGCCTTAAACACTTTCTCCCTGTCATCATCTAGGGTCTATGACTAGGAATTTTCATAACCATTCATAGTTAGTAATAGCATAGGGATATACATAGGTGAGATGATGAAAAGCAACCCCCTCTTTGATATATGAATTCTTACTCTCTTTTTCATGTAGCTTTCAAAACATATGTTAGGTCAGTTCCAGCTTCATGTTTGTATTCCAGTCAGAGAGTATATTGTATCCATGAAGATGCCTTGAAAGTAAACACTGATCCCCAATATTGTATTAAAATTGCTAATGACTCAGTTTTTTAAAAGCTCTTTTTTCCATAGCTCTCAGGGATGCATGAAATATTTTTTTTTGCCAGATCCCCCATATGACAAGCTGGAGAACAATGGGAAACTGTTTAAGAAATGTGACATTTCTTGTGAATTGCTTTCTTTCTGAATTGAGCACCCCAGGAGTCCTGAAAATGTGCTTTAAAACTTTTTCCCCTACCTGACAGATCCAAAACATTGGGAAGCTTTTTGTAAAATTTCTTCTTTACTTGAAATGCTGTAGTTCCATTGAAATTGTCAAAAAGCACTGTTAAAGGTGCCAAGATTTATCTCTAGCTGTCTTGGTGCCTAATGAAATGATAAGACCTTATAATAACCCCTGCCAATTAAACTGACAGGCACTTAGCAAATAGGATCTTGCAGTACATGTATGTAGAATTGATACAAATTGCTCCTTCATATTTGCTTGGGAAGAAGCATCTTTCAGGAATCTATCTGATTTCAAGCCTTCCACAGGCTTTGGGGCTTACATGGATACCAGTTGCAGGATATATAGATGATTATTGTAGTAGAATCGGGATCATTCTTTATTGGAGACTGTCTTTCTCAATGCATTATGACAAGTCCAGGAAACTGTATTCTAGAGCACTGGCCTTACTAAGTATTAATTGACTTTCCTGATAAGCCATTCACCAAATTCTTTTAATAAATGACTCAGAGCTTAAGCAATAACATTATTTTCAAAGTTTTTCCTATTTTCTTTTTTAATAGTATTTTGTTTTTTCCAGTTACATGTAAAGATAGTTTTCAACAATCATTTGTCTAAGATTTTGAGTTCCAAATTTTTTCTCCTTCTCTCTCCCCCCCAAGACAGTAAACAATCCAATATAGGTTATACATGTACAATCATGTTAAAAATATTTCCATGTAAGTCATTTTGTGAAAGAAGAATCAGAACAAAAGGGAAAACCCATGAAAAAGAAAGAAAACAAAAAATGAAAATGGTATGCTTCCATCTGTATTGACTCCACAGTTCTTTCTCTGGATGTGGACAACATTTTGCGTCATGAATCTTTTGGAATTGTCTTGGATCATTGTATTGCTGAGAAGAGCTAAGTTTCACAAGCTTCATAAGAGCTAAGTATCATAGCTGATCATCACACAATGTCGCTGTTACTGTGCACAGTGTTTTCCTGGTTCTATTCACTTCACTCAGCATCAGTTCATGTAAGTGTCTCCAGGCTTTTCTGAAATCCACCTGCTCATCATTTTTTATAGCACAGTGATATTCCATTACATTCATGTACCACAACTTGTTCGGTCATTCCCTAATGGATGGGAATAGCCCTTCAATTTCCAATTCTCTGACATCACAAAAAGAGAGGCTATAAATATTTTTGTATGTATAGGTCCTTTTTTAATGATCTTTCTGGGATACAGACCTAGTAATGGTATTGCTGGATCAAAGAGTATGCACAGTTTTATAGCCCTTTGGGCATAGTTACAAATTGCTCTCCAGAATGGTTGGATCAATTTACAACTTCACCAACAATGCATTAGTGTTCCAATTTTCCTACATCGTCTCCAATATTTATCATTTTTATTTTCTGTCATATTAGTCACTCTGATAGATGTGATGTGGTACCTCAGAGTTGTTTTAATTTTCATTTCTCTAATCAAAAGTAATTCAGAGAATTTTCTTCACATGACTATAGACAGCTTTAATTCCTTCATCCAAAAACTGCCTATTCATATCCTTTGACCATTTATCAACTGGGCAATGCATTTTTCCTATTTCCAAAGGTCAGTTTTATCTCTTTTGTTAATAAGCTGAAATTGAGAATTAGCCAAAGAATAATGGAGAGGGGCATAGTAGATAACAGACACAAGCAAAGAGTTGCACAGGATCAGCAGGGTAAAAATGGTCATTAGGGGAATATGTGATTGGAAATAATAATAATAAAGATGGGCCCATTGTGTAGCAAGGGGAAGGGCTAGCATATGGATGGCACACAAGCAGCAATGATAAATGTACTATGTCAAGAGAACTGGATTAAGAGGCTTAGCATGGTGGGTGAGACCTCCTTTGTAAGATTTAAGGGAGAAAATGTATAGAAGTTGTATATAATGGGAAGTCAAGTTATAATTGGTGTCACTGGAAGGAATGTCCATATTACTGAGATCACAAATCTATTGGAGTATTAAGAGTATAGAGTTGGTCATAAAGCCGTTGCTGCATTTCTAGCTTTTTCCTGTGTTGCCTCTTTCCATATTTTGATACCCTTACCCCTTTTATACTATCTTGATAAATTATGGGTATTCTGATAGGACAAATGTTACTAGTTACTAAGGGACCTTTGCTTTGTTTTCTGACCATGGTCTGGATGGTCAGACCTGATCTGTGGAGAGCTGTCTTACAGCTTTATGTCACTGCCATCAGGAGGAGCTGCAGCGAGAATGTGGAAAAACCCAGGAAAACCTAGGCCCATTCCTGAAAAAAATGACTCAGAGGACATGCCTGACTCCTGGTGTTCAGCCTCCCTGTCTTTGGATGTGAGGGGCAACATTATTACTTGCTAAAAAAGTAATATCTTGGGTATTATTATAATATACAATAAATCACTTATGGGCATGGGAAAACCAGGCAATTTTCCCATGAAGCTTCACAGCTTTATGTCACCTTGAATGCATTCAAAATTCTTATTTATGGAAATGGAGGGAAGAGAAACATGGGGATTCTGCTTTGGTTCGCAAATATTATCTTCCATGGCTCAGCTTGTACCTAGCATCATTGCAGAGAAAAATAGAAGGCATGAGATACCTCAAAGATTTCATAATTTTGTCTTGGAGGGAGAAAGGAAGGAAATATTGGAAAATCTGCTTTATCTGACAAGTGCTGAGTTCAGGATTTAAAGTTTCCCTTGTTCAAATAATATTATCACAAGCACCTAAGAGGCAAAGCAAAACAGGTGCACTCTAGCCACTGGTGAAGTCATTGATGTGTGTTTCTACAGAACTGCGAAGAACAAGGGAGATGTGTGCTCTCTCTAGCCCCATTTGAGGAAACTGGTCCATTTGCAGATCCAGTCCTGAATAGGTCCACTAGTTCTAACCAAATTTGAAAATACATCAAGGACTATTCAGAATCAAATAAAACTGTCAACACATTTTGAAAGAGGCTTATTATCTATGCAAATACGATATTATCTGCATTTGTAATAAGACCTGGTCATGCTTCTCCTCTATGCAAACCATTTTCAGTGTATTTTTATTGCTTACTGCCCCCTAAGTAAGGTTCAGAGCCTTTCCCTTGACATTTAAAGTCCTCCACAATCTTGCACCTCCAAACCTTTTCAGCCTTATATTATCATTGTTGAATTCCTGTTAGAAGCTCTATTTTGAGGAAAAGATCAGGCCACCATACTTCATACTCTGGACTTTCCCATCACACCCCACGAGGGCACCTTCTCCCCTCTCCACAAGATTTTTAGCTTCCTTTTGTCCTTCTTCGTTCTAACACAAGCTCCTTAAGGCTAGGGACTATTCTACTTTGTGCCTGTATTTATGTTTCCAGCACTGAGCATAGTGTGTTTATAGTAAATGCTTAATACAAACTTCTTGACTTGACTTTCTTCTCTTCCATGCACTTTCTGCTCTAACCAGTCTTGGTGACTTTCTCTGTTCCTTGAATATGTCGTAAACTTTTGCCCCCCTGCATCTCTGCTCATTTCATCCCTTCTTACCTGAAATATCTCCTCTCCCATTCTTTGCTTGTTGGTTGCCCACTTGTTCTTAAAGCCCAACTCGGATATCCCTTCCTCCATGATTTTTCCTCATGATCATCACTTCCTCCCCCAGATCTCTCAAAATCCTTTGTTTTGTAAGACTTTAATGTGTTTCTCCTCCACTAAAGTTCTCGTTCAGTATCTGATATAGGTGTTGAGGTAGAGGCTGACTTCTCAAAGGCTACAGAACAAAAAGCTCTTGCAGGTCCTAACATGCTAGATGACCGGTGATGGCAGGATGCAGTGGGTGGCCTTGGCATGATGTCTGACCAAACTCTAAATATTCCACAGTGCCTGCTTCAGCCACCTTCATGGTCATTGGAATACATTGTTTTCCTTCCATGGGGGAAGTCTTCACATGCTTAGGGGAAACATACCCCTAACTCATCAACAGGTTTGAGGCCTGTCAGTTTCCCTCAACCTGGTCTGGCCCATCTGCCTAGATGGTTTACTAGCATGTAGCTGCATCTTGGAACCACAGGTGAAAGTTGGGTGAAGGTGGACACCAAAGGTTCCTTCAAGTATTGGCATGAGCAGTACTCTTTCTCATGGGGTACAAAAGTGTCCTCTACTGATCTAATTTATGTGTTGTGTTTGGAAATTACTCAGAGCTTTTAATGATCTCAAGGTGCTCCCTGACACAGGAACCTATACCATCGGGAATATGAGAGTTAGAAACGATGTCAGTGGCCATTTGGTCCAATCTGGACCATACTTGAGAGGAAAACCCATTATAATATACTCTAAAAATGGTCCTTCATCATCTACATGAAGGTCTCCACCTAGGAGGAATCTACCAGCCCCAATCCCCACCTCAGGCAGCTCATTGCACTCTTTACATTACTTTCCTGACATTAAACTTAAACTGGCTTCTTTGCAGTCTCACCAATGGCTCCTCACTCTGTCCTTTGAGGGCCAAATGGAAGGTCTTTCATTATTATACATGGCAACCCTTAAATAACTGAAGAAAATGATTGTGTCCCCCATGGACCTTTGAATCTACTTTTCTCCATGCTGAACATTCCTTGTTGCCTCAATCCATCCACATGTGACATGGACTCCTCCTTTTGGTTGGCCTTCTGTGGATACTCCTCTACGTTTGGTATCCTTATATTGTCTTGTCCAGAAATGAGCATAATACCCTACAAGTGGTCTGCTTGGGGATCATCAATTCCTTATTCCTGGAAACAATGCTGCCTCTCTTAATACAGACCCAAATCACCTTCACTCTGTTGGTTTCCATATCATCCTACTGTATCATATTGAACTTTCAATTTACAAAATCAACTCAGATTTTTTTTCTTTCTTTGGAAGGCAATTGGGGTTAAATGACTTGCCCAGGTTCACATAGCTAGTAAGTATCTGAGATCAGATTTGAACTCAGGTCCTCCTAACTCCAGTGCTCTATCCACTGCATCACCTAGCTGCCTCTCTTAGATTTTTTTTTTTTCAAACTGCTTTCTAATCAAGTCTCCCCAGTCCTGCACTTGTAAAGTTACTTTTTGGACCACTGTGTTAAGACTGTACCTTTATGCTTTATACATTTCATCTTACTAAATTTAACCAATGTTTTCACCTCTAAAGAGATTTTTGATCCTATCACCCAGTCCGTCAGTTATCCCCACCCCCAGCTTTGTATCCTCTGCCCATTTAATGGGAATGTAACATTTATCTCTATCCAAGTCATTGCTAAACAGTGTTAAAAAGCACAGCTCTCTGGGGGCACTCCCCTGCATATCTGTCTAGGTTACATTGTATTATCCAGGGCCATCTTTGAATCCAGAGATTCAGCCAATTCCCAATTCATTGAATTAAATATACCATTCTCTAGTTCACGTCTTGACTCCTCACTGACACTCAATACATATATACCATGTGTTGTCAAATCGTGCCCTTTGGACACTTGCCTCTCTTATATGTCCCTTTCTCTCATTCACAGAGGCATCATTCTAATCTGGAGTCTCCCCTCTTCCCAACTGGACTATTGTACTAGCTTTCTGGTTGGTTTCTTTGTCTTAAGTCTTCACCCACTCTAATACTTCCTCCACTCAGTTGCCAAGACAATTTTTCTAGGACTAAGGTGTGATCACATCACCCCCTACTCCATAAACTCCAGTGTCTCCTTACTGTCTCTAGGATTAGATACAAAATCTTCTGTTTGGCATTTAAAGCTCTTTATAGCCTGTCATCTTATTATCTATCCAATCTTCTTATACACTTACTCTTCAGTCATTTTAGTGACATTTGACTGTTTGTGACTCCAGTTGGGGTTTTCTTAGTGAAGATACTTGAGTGGTTTTTCCATTTTTCTCCAATTAATTTTACAGATGAGGAAACTGTGACCAACAGGGTTAAGGGACTTGCCCAGGGTCACTCATCTAGTAAGTGTCTGAGGCTGGATCTGAAGTTATGGATATGTCTTCCTGAGTCCAAGCCCAGGGCTCTATGCACTGTGTCACCTAGCTGACTTCTTCTGACACTTTGCCCCCATCACATACATACTCTATACTATAGCTATGCTGATCTCCTTGCCCGTCCTCTTGACTCCATGTCTTTTCCCCTTCCATGGAAGGCTGTCCCTCCTCACCTTACCTTCTGGCTTGCCCTAATCCTCATATCAAATTACTTGCTTTTTAAGAGGCTTTTAATGACTTTGTCCCTCCCACTCCCAATGCTCGTGTCATCTTCCTTCTGAGATGACCTTTCTTTTATACCAAATATGTTTTGCATTTGCATTTTATTTTGCATGCTGTCTCCTCTGTTTGAAAGCAAATTCATTGAGTACAGGCATCATGTTTTTTGTCTTTCTTTGTAAGCCCAGTGCCTGCCACATAATCCATGTTTAATAAATGCTAGTTGAATGGCTCAATGACAAATAAATCTATATGGCTCAAAATACAAAGTTATTGCATGTGTTCCTCTGGAATGACAGGCATAACATGCAGTTACTCTCTAGGAGTAAGTTAAGCTATTTTAGAAGTTTAATTTGGTCCTAAGGAAATGTCATGTTGTCTAGCAGCATTCCTTCACCAGCAGTGAAAATTTTCTGTAGAGGAATGAATGCTCTTTGAATTTGTGAGTTGTCTTGTGCAAATCTGCAGAAATCTGTTCCCTCCTCTAAAAGTCTCAAATCAAACTGTGGTTCATGGAAAAGTACTTGTCAACTTTTGAAAGAATGTTCCTAATTTTAATGAAGCATCTTTCAAAAACAAGTTAGAAAATAGATAAATTCACTTTTGGGTTTTAAAGCACACACTTTGGAGTTTGGGACATATATTGCATTTGAAACACTTAATGGTAGAGGGGATGGTGGTGTTGAGAAGAAAGTGGTATCCTAGGCTTAAATTAGGATTGCCTAAGTGCATTTTTAAAAAGTTTGATCAGTGGCTTTTAAATATACATATTTAAAATCCTGAATTTAATGACTATCCGAAAAAGAAAACATTTCCATACACAAAATAGAACTTAAGAAGTGGATTTATATGTGAAACCACAGATCTCCATTATGTACAGCTTGCTTTAAAAAATGTATGTAATAAATTCAACATGCTGCTTTCAAAGCTATCCTCCTTGTCTGCATTTTCCTTTGAATGTCTTTCTTTTCTGTGCTTTTAAAAAATACTTCAGTGATGCTTTTCTTTCTTTTTTTCCCAATACTATTGCTAGCTCCCTTCTCCCCTTCCCCTACTCCTGTCAATTCTTTAGAATAAACTGAGAAAATTCAATCCTTGTAACAAGTCAAGTAAAACAAATTTATATGTTTGCCACACCCAAAAATGTATATTTCATTCTGCACCTTGAATCCATCACTTCTCTGTCAAAAGTCAGTCAGTAAACATTTATTAAGTCCCTACCATGTGCCAGGCATTTACCAAACACTAGGGATGCAAAGAAAGGCAAAAGAGAAAAGACTAAAGCTCTGTAGAAGCTCACAGTGGGAGAAAACATGGAAACACATATGTACAAACAAGCTACATACAGAATAAATTTGAAATAACAGAAAGAAGGCTTTCTATGGAAGGTAAGATTTTACTTGGGATTTAAAGGTAGCCAGGGAAACCAAGAGGTGGCCAGTGAAAAGCCAGTGAATATGCCTGGACATGGAGTTTCTTCTTAAAGGAACAACCAGGAGACCGGTTTTACTAGATTCACCGTATGTGTAAGGTGTAAGGAGACTGGAAAGATAGAAGGGGACAGGGTTATGAAGGGCTTTGGATATCAGTCAGAGGAATTTATATTTGATCCTGGAGGAGACAGGGAACCATTAGAGTTCATTGAGTAGGGGACCTGCCATACCCACACCTGTGTTTTAGGAAAATTACTTTAGAGGCTGAATATAGTGTGAACTGGAGTAGGGACAGCCTTGTTGCAGGTAGAACCACCAGCAGGCTATTGAAGTAGTTCAGATGTGAGGTAATGAAGGCCTGTACCCAGAATAGGGGAAGTGTTAGAGGAAATAAGGGGACATATTCAAAAGATATTATAAGGTTAAAATCAAAAAGAGTTGGCAACAGTTTGGATATGGGGGATGACAGTGATTGATAAAGATCTTATTTCTAAGATACGTAAGGAACTGATTCAACTTTTCCACTTGAAGTCTTCATCAAAGAGTAAAAAGCCAGTCTTACAAAGTTCATGTCTACTAGATATGGGAAGAGACTCAGTCTCATTAACTTGTTTTATTCCACTAATTAAAAATAAAATTTAATAATAAAAAAATGATTTTCATAGGTTGAAGATAGAAAATGCAGGGACATAAAAATCTTGCTTTTCCCCCTATATATTATTTTAACTTGAGTCTATTGGGGAAAACTAGGTGACACGATGGAAAGAGCAACAGACCTGCTGACAGAAAGATCTGAGTTCAAATCTGGCATCAGACATTTCCTGGGTGACCTTGGGTAAGTTTCTTAATCTCTTTCTTCAGTTTCATTATCTGTAAAACTGGGGATAATAATAGCGCCTATCTCCTAGGGTTATTGATTGGGTCAAATGATTTGGGTCAAATTCAATGGGTCAAACAACTGTTAAGTGCTTTACACAGTACCTAGAACATAGTAGTATGTAAATGTTAGCTACTATTATCTCTCCCAGGATTATCTCTATAGGCATAGGTGATGAGAATCTGCACCAAGATGGTGGCAGTGTCATAAGGCAAGGAGGCATATGTGAGGGATATTAAAGGGGTATTTTAATTGATAGGCAGTGGCAACAGATTGGATATGTGATATGAGATAGAGTGAGGAGTTGAGACGACACCTTGGTGGTGAGCCTAAGTGACTGGGAGGATGGTGGTATCCTCAAAAGTAATAGGAAAATTTGGAAGAATGGAAAGATTTTTTGGGTGAAGGAGATGAGTTCAGTTTTGGACATGTTGAGCTTAAGATGTCTAAAGGACATCCAGTTCAAGATGCCTAGCAGGCAGTTGAAGATGTGAGATTGGAGGTCAGCAGAAAAATTAGGGCTAGATAAATTAATTTGAAAATCATCAGCATAGAGATTGTATTTGAATTCACTGAGCTAAGGAGATCACCAGGTGAAATAGTATAGAGGTAGAAAGGAAGAGGACCCAAAACAGAGCCTTGTGGGATAACTGAAGTTAACTAGTTGGCCTTGATGAAGATCCAGCAAAAGAGATTGAGGAGCCATCAAATAAGTAAGAAGAGAACCAGAAGAAAAGTGACCTGAAAACGTAGAGAAAAGAGTATCACAGAGGAGAGGCAGAAGAGCGATCATGAAAAATCCAGAATAGGTCATTAGGTTTGGCAATTAAGAGATTGCTAAGAATTTTAGACAGGGAAGTTTTAATTGAATCATGAGGTTGGAAAAGCAAGGAAATGGAGTTACCTATTGTAGATAGCCTTTAGCTTAGTCACAGAAGCGGGGAGCCATATGAGACAATGACTAGCTTGGATGGATAGATTGAGTGAAGGGTTTTTGATGATGAGGAAGAAATAGGCATGTTTGTTGGTGCTAGGGAAGGAACCAATGGACAGGGAGAGATCAAAGATAAGTGAGACAGCAGGGAAAACTGAGGGGCAATTTGAGGGAGAAAATGGAATGGAATGGAATCACTTGTGCACTTAGAGAGAAGAGTTTGCCTTGACAAAGAGAAGGGCCACCTCTTCATGTGAGACAGGGGTGAAGGAGAAGATGGTAGTAGAAAGCATCAGCATGAAGATGAGGAGGAGAAGTGAGGGAACTCCCAGTGAATGCCCTCAATGTTAGCATTTTTCATTATTGATTTTCTGGAGTCATGCTTGGTCATTACACAGATCGGAATTTTTAAGTCTTTCAAAGTTCTTTATCTTTACGATGTTAATTAAATAAATTGTTTTGCTCTGCTCACTTAATTCTCATCAGTTTATACAAGTCTTCGTAAGATTTCTCTGACCCCATCCCTTGCATCCTATCTTAGAGAGAGGTCCTATTCCTTTACATTTTAAGCTATCATTTATTTGACCTTTCTCCAGCTATTGGACTCCCTTTGATTCCAGGTTTTTCTCCAACAAAAAGAGCTGCTCTAAATATTTTTATACATATGGATCTCTCTCTCTTTTCATCAGTCTCTTTTTGGGTAATATTAATTGCCTTGTTTTTTTTTTTTTTTTTTGTAACACAATCTAGTCCAAAATTTTTCTTCACCCCCACCCTTCCTTATAACAAAGAAAAACAGTTTACCAAAAACTATTGACAAAATTTGAGTCGATCAGCCCAGGCACCACTCTGCCCCTGTAGTTCCCTGCCCCTCTCCCCATCTCCCTAGGGAGAGGAGGACACTGTATTTTACCTGTTCCATGCGACAAAGCTTGTTCTTTGCAGTGAATTGTCAGTTTCCAGTTGGCTAGGGAGGAACACAGAAACAGAAGTAAATACACTAAAGGAAAAATGAAACAAAAAAAAGGAAAAGGGGGGAGATAGGAAGAAAAGATTATGAAACCACAAATATGAAGATGATAACAACTAAGGTCTAAAGACCTTGAAATTCAAAAATTTCAAATAGCTACAAATTATAAATGATGTTCACGTGTCCTCTGTCTGAGATTTCTGTAAAAGCCAATGCAGACATTTGATCTTTATTTAGAAAAGGACTAGCTAGCATTGTTTTTAAGCATGTGAGATATATAAGAACTGTATAGTATATCTAAGCTGGAATTGAAATAGCAGGTCATTTCCTACTCCCCGATTTTAAGTCTTGTTCAATGGTAGCATGGACACGCTGGAAACTTTATGCATCATTCATAAATGTGGTGATATGCCCGACCAGACTAGACCTGGCTTTGCTAATGACATCAAATTTCTTTCACCCAGTATCTCTTTTCTTTGGAAGTGATGCTCTTTGTATTTCAGTACATATTATACAATTTGCAACAAATATAAATAACTATTCCAAATAGTAAAATTGGATAATACATGCAGATAACTGAGTCCTTGTGGGCACCTTAGTATTTAATAATAGCTTTTCTTGAACCCTTGCCACAGGCAAACAGATTGCTTATGCAGTCTTTGACTTTTTAAATGTCTCTTTGGGGATCAATAAAGGGTTTTTCTAGACGGCTAACTTCATCTCCCTTTAAGAATATTAGTTTAAAAGACTGTTCGATTTAAAGCAACCTTGCAAAGATTTGCTCAGCGCTGACTGAGGCTTGGGCGAGTAGGGAAAAAGCTCCGTTGAATTTTACTACTTGTGCATAGGACTAACTAGTAAGGAGAGTGCTAAGTGAAAATCATTGGAAAAATGGTTTAAAAATCATTGTCTTTGTAATGTTTCTAATTTTACTTACAATGCATACATATATACGTACATATGCATGGCATGTATAATATACGTGTGTATCTGTATATATGTATAGCACCTAGGCTGGTTTTTCTCTTAAGATAAATATTACTTACTTAAGTCAGTACTAGGAGAGATTGCTTTGATTTCCTAAATTTTTACTTAAAAATTTGAGAATTTCGTTTTGCTGGAAACATGGAACTTTTTTGTAATATTTGGCAATATTATACACACTACATGTAGGAATTACTATAAGTAAATCCCTGTTAGAGAAAGGTATCGTCATATTTTTATTTTCTTCTCTCTCTTCTCTTTTTTCTTCTCTCTTTTCTACTTCTCTCTGTCTCTCTCTCTCTCTCTCTCTCTCTCTCTCTCTCTCTCTCTCTCTCTCTCTCTCTCCCCCCTTTCCTTATTTCTACTCTATCTCTGTACACACATATAATAAGTCTATCTATACACTATATATGTATAATACATAATATGGAATAGGATTTTTCCTTGTGTTCATATACACACATATGTTATATATATATGTGTGGAGACAGAGACAGAGACAGAAACAGCTAGGTGGTGTAGTGGATAGAGTGTTGGACTTGGAGTTAGAGTATAAATTTTGTTTCAAATAAATCACTTAACCTCTCAGATTTAGGTGCCTTATCTGTAAAATAGGTATAATAATGACACCTAACTACCTAGGTAGTTTTATGACCAAATGACTTACGTAAAGTACTTTGCAAACCTTAAAGCATCAAATAAGTGGTAGTTATTACACACACACACACACACACACACACACACACACACACACACTTTTAAGGATTAAGTGCTTTACATAATCTATCTCATTTAATAGCTTGGGGTTTATTACTCAAATCAGTTGGTGAATTTTTTTAATTGTCAACATTTGGTTTGGAGTATTTTTACTTGTGTGACCCTTTAAACTTTCTGGTTTTTATCAAATTATTCATTTTGCACAATACTGAAAAATACTTATATTGAAGAAAATACATCTGAGAATATAAATGAAAATTATTTTACTAGGATAGATTTATGAGTTGATCATAATAACTGGGCACCTTCAATGATTAAATTGTTGATTTTTGACCAATAAATGGACAAGTTTTTGCTCATGTGATCAATTTCAAACAGTTTCCCATGATTCTTAATATTGGCTGACCACGCACACATTTTATGTAACTGACAAAGGACACAAAGGTAACCTAATGTGATGGCTACGCTTATTCATCATTAGGCAGTGATTTTCTAAACTCACTTTTTTCAGAGTGAGCCTAGCTACATTTTCCCTCAGGTTCTGGGGTACCCTGAAGGGGTTGGGATTGTCTTTCTCTATGCTGTTGACTCTAGCCTCCTTTCCTCCGTGTCTCCTCCACAGTTAGCCATCAATATTTAGTGTCCCAGTTCTATTTAACCAATTACCACTTAGCTTACAAAAAGACACTTACTTTGTTGATACAAAACATTTTCCCCTAACTCCTTGGGATATACTCTTCTTTATAAAATCGTGGTGCCTGCAAAGAGTGGGCTCAGACTTCACAAAGTTTCTTCATAGCCTTTTTCCTTACTAGTGTGATAGAGGCCCTGCGAGAGTTTATGTCTTGATCCAGAAGACTGCTGATCTAGAACTTGATGCCAGTCTGGCTGACCGCAAAATCTGGCATGGATTCAGGTCCCAGATTTCCTTGTGACTTTCAGGTCTCCTTATCTCATATTAGCTCATGGTCTCCCATCAGCTCACAAGGTCATAGCCATCTCCAATCTCCTTCACTTAGAATGGAAAAGAGCTGTCGTGGAGACAAAGAACAGGCACTTATATTCCTTAGTCTGCTCATTGTCTTTCATGGGAAAGCAGTCAGACCAAAAAAACAATCCCAATGACCAAGGGACTAGTTGTGGCCAGGAAGAACCTTTTCAGTGCACCCCAGTTCCAGCTATATGTCATTTAATAACTCCTCTCTTCATCACATGTTTAACATACTTCAACCAATTAAAGAAGAATACATGCTCTAAATTGAGGATCCTCATCATCAGTCCTCTAGGTGGTACCATGTTACGGTCCATAGGGTCATAAATGTCAGACACACACACTGAACTTTGAATGACTGAATGACTGAACAATAACAACAAATACTTGGGCACACATGCACACACACACAAGAGCTTTATAAGATGGGGAAGGCACAGGTACAATAACCAATAAAAGAATTTGGTGGTTTTTGTAGTTTGCAAGCTTAATATGAATCAGCGATATGGAGTGGTAGCCAAAAATGACAAGGCAACCATGGATCACATGGCTGCATTAGTTGGGAGCAGAACTTCCAGAGATAGGGAGATGAAATTCCAGATAGGTGGCACAGTGGGTAGGGTACTAGACTGAAAGACAGGAAAACCTTGGCTCAAATCTTGCTTCCGTCACTAATGATCTATGTGACTGTGAGCAAGTCTTTAACCTTTCCAAATCTCTGTTTCCTTATCTGTAAAATGAAGATAATAACAGCCACTTCATAGGGTTGTTGTTATGATTAAAGGAAATGATGTCAAGTGTTTTGCAAACCTCAGGATGCCTTCCCTGGTTCATCCATTTTTTTTTAGTGCTCTTTCCCTCTCAACTTCCCTTGTATTTACTTATTATTGTACAGTTATTTACTTGTGTTGTATGACATATCCATTGAGGAAAATATAAGCTCCCTGAAGATAGGTAATGCCATATTTGTTTTCATCTCTCCAGAATCTATCACAGTGCTTTGCACATCGTAAGTGATTAATAAATATTTTTATTTTGACTAAACCTGTGATTCCGTTGGCATTGGGAGCTCCCAGTGAGGGGCAGACTTGAATTCATATCTTGTTGACTTTGAGGTCAATTGTCTACCAACTCTTGTCCTTAATAATGTCTCTCAAAAACTGTTTGTCAAACTGGATTCAGTTGAAGTGGGCATCAAAAAATGACCATATGACTCTGAAAGCTCTTTTGAATTAAAAAATGATGTATCAAATTTCTCCAAAAGACCAAGGAGTATCAGATGGAGAAAAGGTTGAGAAATTTGGGTGAGAAAGTTCATAGAATCATACATATTTCAGATCTGGGATCTAAAATCTTTAAAAATATTCGAGGAATTTTTATCTCTTTTTTTTCTGGTATGTTTTATGAATACCTTTGAAAGTCTGATAAAGCCAATGGACTCCTTCTTGGAATACTGTTTTTAATTACATAAAATAAACTACATACAATTACAAAGGAAACAAAATACATTGAAAAGGTTTGAAAAAAGGCTTGAAAAAATCATGGAACTCTTGATATAGTCTAACCATATACTTTTACCAATAGGAAACTGAGACCTAGAAAAACAAGTGTTTGGACAAGAGTAAGAGAAATAGTTCGGTCCATACCATTTACAGATTTTCACTAATGATTTCCCCAATATGCCAGAGAAGTTGATGGGACCAAAGCAACATGGGAAACTTAATCTCTTGGTGCTGACCTCGTTAGGACACTTTCCACCATACCACATTGGCTCCCTATGGTAACCTAGGTAGGACTGAGGTTCTTAATCTGGGGTCTGTAGTCTGTGAATTTTGTTTTACATTTTGATTTCTGTATTTCAACATAATTGGTTTCATTTGTAATCCTTTGCATTTTATTTTATGCATTTAAAAATATTATTCTGAGAAGGGGTTGCTAGACCTCACTAGACTGCCAAAACAGTGTGGTTAAGACAAAAAAAAAGTTAAGAACCCCTGACTGAGGAAGATCTTTGAGAGAATAATTTCAGTAGAAGTAGCAGGCAAACCACCACCACCACAACAACCAGAAACCATTTTTTTTCTTTAAACCTGGGAGATAATGGAGAGAGAGAATGGTGAGAAAATACAGGCAGCAGGTGTGGCCCCTCATCATAGGAGTTTGGTACCAAACAGGACACAACCGGAGGGTAGGTAGGATGGGCAACAAGTTAAAGGGAGCTTTTTTTTTCTTCTTTTAAAGGTAGAAATATCACTGCATTTTTGAAAATAAAAGAAAATAAGATAGTGGAGAAAAATCAGAGTCTAAATACTGTTTTACTCTGCCTTCTTGGCATCTTGTAGATTTTTTTTAAAATGAGGCTAACAATTATTGAGTTCCTTGTGAGTTTTTTTGATTTCCTTTGATACTAGCTATGACACCTGAAGTTCCAATTGTTTTGATCTACTTTGATCTTACTTGTCTCCTTTTCATTCTCCACTCTAGCATTTTGAGATCTTCAAATGAAAATGAAAACTAAAAAGTTAACACTCACTGTGTAATAACCATGATTATTATTAGTTCCTAGAGTAAGGCTGTGTCTGCAGTGAAGAGCTGTTTGCAATTATCTCTAATTTTGTCTGAACAGTCTTTTTTTTAATATGTGACTCAACAAGGAAACATGTCCTTTGTCTTCCCTGGAGAAGCACTTCCTGGTGGCCCAGACCACTAGACTACTCCCATTACAGAAGCCCTTTTTATAGCTTTGACATTCACTTTTAGACTCTAACCTCATCTGACACCTCTTTCCATTTTCCTTGATTGACTGCAGTGTTCAATGACCATACTGTTTTGAGAGGGATCTCTAAGATACCATTATATATCCTTGATATAAAGCTACCTGAACCCTCCCTTCCTTGAAATTCATCGTTGTGAGTTCCATCTGGATGGCTACAATGGGGTTAAATCAGGTAGGGTGCTAGGCGGCAAGGGCTAGAGGACTAGCATCTTGACCATCTTGATTATTTGACCATCTTGATATTAGCAATAAATATATATATTTTTAGAAAAACAGAACCAAAAAACTGTGATGACAGCATACAATAAGGGTACCTTCCCTTCTCTTCTCTTCCTTTCTTCCTTTCCCCTTTTCCCTTCCTTTCTTCCCTTCCTTTCCCTTTCCTTTTCCCATTCCATTCCCTTCCTTTCTCTTTATCTTCCCTTTCATCACCATTAGTCTTCATTGTTACAGCTTTTGCTAGTTATCAGAAAAATTAAGGGAAAAGGAATGAGGAAAGATGTCATGTTAATAGACTTCCTCTTTTGATCTCCCAGGGAAAGGTCTTTTTCTAAGTGCCTTGACCTTGATCTCTTTAAAAGGCACAAAGGTCCAACACGTATCTTTGAAAAATTACATTTAAATTTAATTTTTTAAAAATTCATTGAAACCGGTATAAACCTGCCTCTCAAAACAACGATCATCAATCTTTCAGGTTCAGCATAACTGATGGGAGAAGAAGGGACAATAAGGGAAAGCTATAAAAGAGCTGCATGCATATTTTCTTTACTATGTAACTTTATGAATACCTTTTCTCCTCTCCCCACAAAATCCAAAGAAAAATTGTTGAAAATTGTTAAGATTTTTGAAGGGTAGAATGTTAAGTTGCAAATATAGCTCTAACTTGCAAAACGAATTAGCCATTGTTATAACAAGGAACCAACATTAAAGCATTAGAAAGATTTTATTAAGTGCTCATAGTTGTCAGTTTGTTTACTCCCAATGTGTACTTTGCTCTACTCGATCTATTATTTTCCCTTGTGTGGCTTTCATTGGATAATGTCATGACATCACACGAGAGAAAATTCAACAAACACTCATTAAACTCCTACTGTGCCTAAGCCATTGTGCTACACACTTTTCTCCCCAGAGCTGTGATTTCATTGATGTACAGAATTCCTTTTTACAACTATTCTGTAATTTTAGTCTTAGAGCATTGGTTGAGGATATTGAAAGGTAAATTGCCCTGCCTAGTGTCACAGAACCAGTATGTTTCAGAAGCAGGATCTGAACTCTGGATGCTGATTCCACATTCAATTGTCTCTGCTAGAGTGCACTGACTCTGAGGCATGCGTAGACAAAACAAGGCCCTTTCACCCCAAGAAACCTACATTCTACTACTGGGAGTGGGTGATGGGTAATAACAAATGAGTAATCTAGAATTCTGAGCAAACCTACAAACAATGAATGATTTAAATGAACCTTTTCAAAGTTGCCATCCAATTTAGTATTAAATCAAAACTTTCAAGAGGTCAAAATTCACTTCACTTAAATAAGCATTTAAGTACCTACTTTGGTAAGTTATTGGGAATAAAAACAAACAATAAAACATAGTCCTTGACCTCCAGGGGGAGGTTTACATTCTATTGGCTGCAGAGAGGGACAGCTTGCAAAAGAAAACTAAATATGAGATGGTCTTTGTCCTTCGTTCTCGAAGAGCACCAAAATGGTATCACAATATTGGGGTCAAGGTACAGTGTGTCCATCAGACCAACATGAGCTCAGAAGGCTCTATCAAATAGTCCACATGAACATATGAAGTGGAGATGGCTCTAAATTTGTGCGTCTCATATTTATTTTGAGCTACTGCAATTCTGTTTTGCTCATAGAATTCAGCACCTTCTTTCATGCAGCGATGCCATGCTGGATGGTCCTGTGCCAGTGTCTCCCAAAATTTGAGATGGGAAAGGGTACTGACTAGGAGAATCCATAAAGGCTTCCCCTTGGCAGCACCTCTGAAAGTGAAACTTGAAAGATGCTAAGTATTCTACAAGGATTATGAGAACAGGCAAGTGTGACCCTGACCTGAGGACTAGCTGTACCAATGGCATTGAGTGCAAAGATGGAATGTAGATTTCAGGGGGTCAAAAAATGACAGTTATGCATTCCATATCATGGAGATTTGGGGCACAGGACCCCCTCCAATCTGCAAAATCTGCATAAAATTTTTTGACCCTCTCTTCATACCAGTGAAGGAATCTGAATTTTTTGTTTTTCTTTTATGGGGTGTTTATAGTTCATTATTATAAAATTTGGGTAGGTATTCTATAATAGTACACATATATTTTATGGATTTCTGAGTTTTTGAATGTTTTCTGTATGATCTGAAATTTCCACAAAACTCCCATCTAATTTCTTATGCCAATCCATGACACAAAACTGCGTTGGGGAAACCATGATGGGCAAAGTTGTGATGCAGAAGAGATAACTATAAGAAACTTGGTTTAATGGTAGGATATGCTAAGAAGAATAATATGAACTAAACCAAGAAAGGTAGGGTTGAACCAGGAAGGGCTTTAAATGCCAAGCAGGAAAAAATAGGTATTTTACCCTTTCACTATGTATCCTAACCTCAAATTCCAAACCAGTAACTTCTAGCTACATTCATCTGATTCCTGAACACTTATATAATTCTTTATCTTGTCTCCTAAATCAGTCCTATCTTCCTCTTTTCTCTTAGCCCTAGATCTTCACACATAATCACATGTTAAAGATGTAACAATGAACCAAAACTGCACAAACATATTGACAGATGCTGGTTGCTTTTTTTTTTTCTCTTTTCAGCTTCTGAGGCAGAGAAGAGGGGTGAGGACAAAGCTGCTGTAGTTAGGATACAAGCTGGTCAATCGCCTAACCACGTACTTCACTATGGGGATTGAGATAAAATCATATATCATTATGGTTAAAGAAGGAGCATCAGAGCTTTCTGATTGCTTCAGTGGGGGAAAGGGAGACATGCAGGGAGGGAGATGAGAGATGGGTATTCCCAATTTCCCTTAAAATTGTCAATTTCATCATTTCTCATGGTACAATCATATTGCATTATATTCATATACCACGATTTGTTTATCCATTCCTTAACAGAACACCATTTTAGTTTACAAAATAATAACAAAATTTATAGGAAGGAACACAAAGGCAAGAATCTTCAGAGTAACAAAAAAAAAGCAAGAAGGAAGATCTCGGATTGTATGATGCAGATTGCTTTAAAACAATCTTGTGTTAGTTGGAAAAAGAAGAGATCAGTGAAACAGATTAGGTAGACCACATTGAAAAGCAAACAATATCACAGTGCTTGATAAACCCCCAAAGCCCAGTTACTGGGGAAAGGACTCACACATAGGGACAAAAACTGCTGAGAAAACTGGACAAGAGTCAGTCAGAAATTAAGGTTTAGATCAAAACTTCATGTTAGATGAAAAGAATGTTATTTTTACATGTCATTGAAAAAATAAAATGTTTTTAAAGATTAAAAAATTGAAGGAACAAAGAAAAAAATTAATGTCTAAATCTAAAAATAAGAAAAGAGCTCATGATAGAACAAAAGAGCCGTATATGATAAAATGGATAATTCTGATTACATAAAATTTAAAAGATTTTTTTTCTCCCACAAATGAATTTTATATAGTGAAAAAATGAAATACAGCAAATGTTGGAAGGGCTATGGGAAAACAAATACCCTCGTGCACTGTTGTTGGAGCTGTGAATTGGTCTAACCATTTTGGAAAGCAATTTGGAGCTATGCCCAGTTGTCTGACTGCCCATATTCTTTGACCCAGCTATAACACTACTAGGCTATACCCCTAAGAAATGAAAGAATGAGGGCAAAGGATCTAGCTACCATCTATCTATATTTATAGCAGTTTGCATGTTATACAAATCTAAATGGAAAATTGCTACACCATCAGGAATCATGAACATGAAGAAATTAGAGAAACATGAAACGAACAGCTTAGATAGTGACTACAGTAATATAAATTAAGCAAGAGAGAAGAAATAAATCTGATGAATTCCAATGGTCAGTATTAGGACCATCCTGCTAAAGATGCCCCCTTCTATTTTCTGTTAAAATTTGGTAATTTAGCTTCTTTTCAGAAACACACTTTGTAAATAAATTGATTTGATTGTCTATTGAAAAACATCTGATATATCAAAACAAAGTATACTAATAAATTAAAAATACACTGGACTATTAATATATGTTTATAGTGTAGTATGTACATATATGGTTACATGTGTATATGTGTGTATGTTTATCGCATATGTACATGTGTACGTGTATGTAATTTTACATATAATACATAATAAAATAATTATGTAATGATATGATATGTATTAGTGTATGATAAAAAATATCCCTTTCCCTCTATTTACATTCACTTTTTTACTTGGATATTATTTGAGAAACAAGGGGAAAGGAATGGAACCATCTTGATAGTTGAACATCTAGAATGCAGCTCTGTTCTAATTGAAATGTGCTATTAAGGAAAAATAAAATTTGCACTGACTCATTAAATACTTAATTTTGGAAGTATGTAGGAATTAACTCTATATCTTGCATAGGTTTGTTACTAGTTGCTCATCCAAGGAAGTCTATTTTCATTACTTTCTGATTATTGTCTCAGTGTGCTAAAAATTAAACTACCTTTTCTTTATTCTGCAATTATTTTGAGGAGCTAAGAGCATCATGTGCCAACTTTTTAATCTAATTGGTTGAAAGGAAAACTCATTTTCTTAATCATGGTTTGTTTGGCATTGCATATCTTGACTTGCAAGGGCAGAAAATAATACAAATGAAATAAGCTATCTGTACCTTCAAAAAAATGTTTTGAATGGTAAAAACAAAACTGTAATCCAGATAATTGATACCAATTACATTGTGAATTTGTATTTTAACTAAATGAATAATAATATTTGATAGATTATGTTTTAAAAAGTACTCATTTATGGGTTTTTTGTCAAAGAGAGAGTTTTACTTCTGAAAAGTAGTTCTAGATTACTCCTGTTACTTCCAGGGGGGAAAAACCCCAATAAAACATGATGTTGTACAATTACGTAGAGAACCAAGGTATTTAAGATTGTCATGTGTGTTCTTGAGGATTTTACAATTTAGTGGAGGTTGGGGTAGCAACTTCTCATGATTGTAGAAACCCCCTGGACCTTAAGTACATGTTTATGATATAGGTGTCATTTCACTTTTTTACGCAAGTATGTTTTTTTTTCCTTTAGTTTTTGACATTTCATAATTAAAATGTTTTATTTTCATTTTACATGACAGGAAATATTTTTATTTAAAAAGTTTTGTTGATGTGTTTTCTTTTGACATTGCAAATATTTATAGATTACCCTCACTCCCCAGAATTCTCTAATAACACAGTAAAGCAATTATGTAAAATTAGTCATACATACGGTGACCTCATTGAGAAGTACATACAGCATTCCACATCTGGAGCACTGCCCCCACCTCTCTATTTTTTCCTCGGTAGAAATTTTGTTTCTCTCTCTCCCATCTCCTGTCTCACTAAAAAGAAAAGAAAAAACAAATTCCTTGTACCAAATAATCAGTCAAACGAAACAAATTCCCTCAGTGGTTGTATATAAAATCTGTATCAGTATTTTTATTTATATAATCTATATCACACCTATTTCCATTTATATCTAATCTATACCTCTATATCTATCTACATCTATGTATGTATGTATGTATGTATGTATGTGTATGTGTGTATGTATTTCTACCTGTCTGCCTATCTGCCTATCTATCTTTCTCTTTCCTTCCTTCCTTCCTTCCTTCCTTCCTTCCTTCCTTCCTTCCTTCCTTCCTTCCTTCCTTCCTCTCTCCCTTCCTTCCTTCTTTCTTTCTTTCTTTCTTTCTTTCTATCTGCCCATCTATTTGCCTAATTGTCTATCTATCTGTCTATCTATCCATCATCTATCTATCTATCTATCTATCTATCTATCTATCTATCTATCTATCTATCTACCTCTCTCTCTTTCTTTCTTTCTACCTACCTATCTGTCTATCTATCTCTTTCTTTCCACCTATCTGTCTACCTGCCTGCCTATCTATGTCTATCTGTCTATCTTTCTTTCTACCTATCTGCCCATCTATCTGCCTAATTGTCTGTCTATCTATCTATCATCTATCTATCTATCTATCTATCTATCTATCTATCTATCTATCTATCTATCTATTTTTCTATCTATATATCTATCTGTCTGTCTGTCTATCAGTCTATCTATCTATCCATCCATCAATCTATCTGTATTTGTCTGTCTCATTCTGAATCCTTTATCTTGCTCTACAAAGCATGCTTCTTCATCAGTTCTGGAATCATTTAGTGTCATTCTTCTCGTAGCTTTCAAAGGTGTTTGTTTTTAGATGCTGCTGTGTAAATTGTTCTCCAGATTCTGCTCATTTCATTCTCCAATAGTTTATTCTTAAGGTTTAAAACTGGTTCATTTTTATAATATTGATATTATAGAATATAAATTGTTCTTCTGGGCCTATTTGCTTCACTCTGTATCAGTTCATAGAAATTTTTCTGTATCTTTTCGAAATCCTCCCTCTCCTCATTTCTTATAGCCCAAGAAGAGTTCATTACATTTGTGTCCTGCACTATATTCAGCTATTTCTCAATCAATGAGCATCACTTTAGTTTCCAGTTCTTTGCCCTCACAAAAGGGGACATCCATGAAGGATGTTTCCCACCTTTGGGGTGTAGGCCTAGCAGCGGTACAGCTGGATTGAAGGATGCACTGTTGAGAAAATTTTTTTGTATAATTTCAAATTGGTTTTAGAAGGTAATTTGGAATTTTACATAGGTAGCTATTTTAAAACTGTTCTCCAGTTTTCACGTTTCCAGAAACTTAAAACTGAGAGTTTTGCTTCCTTTTTCTTCATTACCTCTTAGAGGCTGGTGCTATTTCATTAGATGTTCTGTGGGAAGGAATTTTTATTTGATTCATCAGAAGTGGTTAAAAGACAAGAATGTTCAACTACTGTCTTTTCCCACATTAATATAATGAGAATTTTTTCCTCTTTATGTACACAGTATCTTTTTTGATCCTCTCAATTGTTAGCTCTCCTCTACCAAATTGCTATATATGTAGATACATATGTAGATACGTATGTATAAATACAAATAGACATATAATGCATGCATACATGTATGTATACATACAGAGACATATTATGTGTATGCATATGTGTGTGTATATATACACCTTTACATGTGTATGTATACACCCCTTACTTTCCCATATATATATGTATATATATATATACACATACATATATAAATTATAATCATTGCTTAGCTTAGCACATGTTCACCTAAGGAAGGGGTAATTTTCATTTTTCTCTTAGTATACTCAGCACAGTTCCTGGGCACATTGAAAGCTCTTAATAAATGCACATTGAATTTAACTGATTTATTTCAAAAGTAGAATCATAATTTGTAAAGTAAGAAGAGACTTTCAAGGTCATCTTGCTCAGCCTTAGCATTTTACAGATAAAAATACTGAGGCCCAGAGTGGATAGAAATGACTTGTCTAAGATCTCAAAAGTAGTAAATAGAAGAGCTGAAACTTGAATCCAGGTCTTCTGAGAGAAAGAAAGAAAGATATAAAGAAGGAAGGAAGGAAAGAAAGAAAGAAGGAAAGAAAGAAAGTAAGAAAGAAAGAAAGAAAGAAAGAAAGAAAGAAAGAAAGAAAGAAAGAAAGAAAGAAAGAAAGAAAGAAAGAAAGAAAGAAAGAAAGAAAGAAAGAAAGGAAGGAAGGAAGGAAGGAAGGAAGGAAGGAAGGAAGGAAGGAAGGAAGAAAGGAAGGAAGGAAGGAAAAGGTGATCCACTGGAGAAGAAAATGGCAAATCACTCCATGAAAACTTCATGGACAAATGAGTCCATGGGGTCATGAAGAGTCAGACAAGACTGAATGACTGTACAACAAAAACAATTTTGGTCTCCAAGTCCAGGACTCTTTTAATTCAGTCCCAGACATGGAATCATTTCTGTCTTTGTTGCTGGTGTTGAAAATAAACTTCCCATGGACCTCTGCTCATAAGTTTGCTCTAACTTCCTTGAATATATTGTATATTGCAAGAAAAAATAGGTTTCTCTGTTTCAATGCCCTTCAATAGTACTAAGGGCATTAAGCCCTGGTGCTTTATAGTCTCCTCAGTGAAACCCATAGCCCTTAGCTTAGCCCACCAGGAACTTGGACAGACCTTCAAGATGGACAGCGAGTTAAAAGAAGAGATCAGACTACAATGCATTTTGGGAAATTAAACGGGACTTTCAATAACCTCCAGCTATTTGCTACTGCAGAAATACATCTCCTTACCCTCAATATTCTACCATTGATACTATATGGCAGCAAGTTATGGAACTCAATAAGCTTGGGGAAAATACAACTAGCCCAAAGAGAAATGCAAAGGTAAATAGTGATCCCAAATGCATAACAATTGGTTGCTACTAAAATTGCTTGGTCATTCAAAGAGGTGGAAAGACATTGTAAAGGACATGTATATGATTTTTACCATATATAGAGAATATTAGTCAATAAATGAGTAGCTCAAGTAATGTATTTATAACTTCTGCCTTCTAAAGAGATGCAAGATGGCATAATGATTAGAGAGCTTGCATTAAAATGACAAAAAACCCAAACCAAAACAACCAACCTGGGTTCAAGTCCCACCTTGAAACATGCTATGTAACTCTCCCCAAGTCAATTAACCTTTCAATGCCCCTGGTGATGCTCTGACTATAAATAGCCAAGTAGTTATTGAATCACATTGAGAAGAGTTCCTTACCACATGCAATGAAAGCACAGATCCAATTTTTAAAAATCATATTCAAGCACATGGAAGACTTTCAGAAAATTGGCTGATATTCTATGGAAGATTTGTGGAAAGCCATAGAAGAGGATAGCGCAGCTTAAGAAGGGTGGTGGAAGTAGAGTTGGAAAATGTCTTGACAGATGACCATTAGGCTGAGCTCAATAACATGAAACTGAGTAAGAATAAATTCAGTTTTAAACATTAGTTCAAAAAATTAACTACATGAGGACAAAATAGGAAAGATGCAGTTAATGATGTTGAGTCATTTCAGTCATGTCTGACTCTTCCTGACCCTAGTTGGGATTTTCTTGGCAAAGATACTAGAGTGGTTTGCCATTTCCTTCTCCAACTCATTTTACAGATGATGAAACTGAGACAAACAGTTTTAAGTGACTTGCCCAGAGTCACGCAGCTAGTAAGTGTCTAAGGTTAGATTTGAACTCAGGAAGATGATTCTCCTTGATTCCAGGCCTGGTGCTCTATCTATTATACCACCTAGCTGCCCTGGATGGTCAGCAATTAATCTGAAAAAGAGCTGGCTGTTTTGGTGGAGTCCAAATTCAGTATGAATCAGTAGTATTCTATGGCAGCCAAAAAAACTAATGGGATCCTAGACTGCATTAAGAAGTGCTCAGCTTCCAGGAATCAGGAGGTAATCTTCCTGTTCTGCCTTCTGCCCTGCTCAGATCCCATCTGGGACATTATTTTCAGTTTTCAGTCATATTTTAAGGACATTGACAAGATGGAAGCCATGCAGAGGAGGGCAACTGGAGTAGTGAACAACATTGAGTTAAGGGAATATTAGAATCAGCTAAAGGAATTGAGGGTGTTTGGCCTACAGAAAAGAAAGCTCATGGGGCACATGAGCATTTAACCATTAAAAGAAATGTCACATGAAAAATAAACCAGACTTGTTTCTTTGATCCCAGATAGTAGAAGTTGAAAATAATCAAATGTAAGATTGATATAAGGAAGTGCTTAATAACAACAAGTGCTGTCCAAATATACAACACCTTGGGAGAGAGTGGGATGCCCAGCCCTGGAGGTGTTATAGTAAAAACTGGATTACCACTTGTTGGGCATTTTGTAGAAGAGGTTCTTGATGAGGTAAGGATTGGGCTAGTTGACCACTGAGTTCCCATCAAACAGAGATTCTGGGAAGACATGGATGACTTGGTTGTCGTCATTACTAAAGTTTACCCCCCCCCCCCCAAGGTAATAACAGCTATAACATGATACCAAGAAACCCTTAATTGACTTCAGAAGGTAAAGGGAAATTTTGGCTTCATGCCATAGTCACCTTCCTAACTCTTGTAGGAAATATTAAGGGTAAACCCATGAAACTACTAGTGCCTCCATGAGGGAAGCAACAAGTCCATAAGAGTCTGCCAGTTGGGAGAATCTACCTGCTCCCAATATAATGTAATGCATGCATATGTGCATGTAAGTATATAACACACACACATATGATAGTTATATAGATACAGATTTGCACTGTGTGTATGGTAGGAATTCAGCAAATATTTGTTGAATAAATTCTGTTTATGTATACACAAATGTTATCTAGGAAAAGAAAAAAGGTGGGAAGGGAAGAGGAAGAGAGAAAAGACTATTTAAAGAATAAACTCTCTCACATGTGTTATCCTTCAGAATAAATGTATATTGATCAACTCTTGTTTCACTGTGAAAGTATGAACTTTTTTTAAACCTGAAGCCAAATTCACATTAATTCTCAGTATTTCTGCAAATATTTTATTTGACATTTCTGATACTTAAAAAAAATACTTACAATTTCTTCTGGCTTCAATACAGAGGCATGGAAGGTCATGGCATTGCCAGGGTCAATGTGGAATGTAAAGACAAATTCTTTCAGTTCAGATCAAGATCTTTTCTACACTTTCACCTTAGGCCTATTGTGGAGGCTGACATGTGACATGGAGGTCAAATACGTCCACAATGTGAGTGATGTGTTTGGTTAAAAAAGAAAAAAAGGAGGAAAGAAAGGAAGGAAGAGATAAATAATTAGGTAAAAGAAGGAAGAAAGGAGGGAATAGAGAGAGGAGAAGAGGAAGAAAGGAGAAAAATAAGGAAGGGGAAAGAGAGTGAAGGAAAGGAAGAAAAGAAAGGAAGAAGCAAGGATAAAAAGAAGGAAAGATGAAAGAGAGGAAAAGAAAGAAAAATTGAAAAGAAAGGCAGAAAAAGGACTAGAAAAAAAAGAGAAAGAAAAAAAAGCCTTGACTATCCAGCTTCGATTGTGCACACTTATTTCTTTATGTCCTTTCTAGTCTCAATTTTGTAACTTTAAAAAATCATTTTTGATATTTGTACCTCATTTTAAGTATTGTAGAATAAACCTAGTGAGCTGTAGTTTTATGGAAAACCCACAACATCAATAGATTTAGTAGGAATTACTCCCTGACAGGCATTTCAGATTAGTGAACAGAAAATTCTAAATTCCTTTAACCTCCCCCAAGTTATATCATTCATTTAAAAAATAGAGGAGCGGTACTTAGACATTGACTATCTTAACTAATTAACTATATGTATGCGTATGTGTACATACGCATACATATACAGACCTACATATATATATGCATACGGATATATGTATATGTACATTTATATATATATATATATATATATGCTTAATTAACTATATTAACTAGCAGGCTTTAAAATATTCCTGTATCATAATTCCCTCAAACCTTGGACAAGTTTTCCTCTCCCACCAAAATGCCTGGTATTAAATTTCCCATACTTTTGATGAAATGTTATACTGTTCAAGAGATTCATTCCATAATGTAATTTTTCAACTAGAAAAAAGTTTCTCTATTTCAATAGAGTACTTTTTGTAGGGCATATCTGGGGACATCAGATCCCAACAATGATGCTGATAACTTCTTCTGACAGCTAAAGGGTAGGAGCTATGGAAATGTTGAATGTACAGAGAGGCTGGCTACTTAGCAGTGAATTCTGCAGTCATGGTGAACTGGGAATCAGAAAGAAATATGGAAAGATATTCCATTCTCGGTGGATTCCAACTGCTTCTGAACCACAGACATACAGGAGAATTGTCTCCAATCAGAAGGTATGCTCTCCAATTTTTTTTTCACATGAGGAAATTGTGTCTTAGAAAAGTATAGGGACTTGCTTCAAATAACGCACATGGCAGAGCTGGAATTTGAACGCAGGTTGTCCTACTTCAGATCCTGTATTATTTCCATTATACCAGGACAGACTGCCATCTGCATTTCTGGAGGGAATATCCACATGGATGAGATCACAAGCTCTTTGAATACACACACACACACACACACACACACGCACGCACGCACGCACGTTTCCTGGCTCAGAAAATATCTTTAAGAAACAATGACATTGTGGACCACCCCATCCCACCCTCCAGAGAGACCACAGGTAACATCAAGAGTTGTAGAGCCAAAGCTACTCTTTACATCTCTAACTTCTGATCATTCTGTCTTTTTGAGTATAGAAGCCTAGAGGACTTTGAATATTTACTTTGAAAACAATAACCAGCCTCATTAAACTTAATTTTTATTAATTTATTTTCACTGAAATTACTATAAAATATTCTGTGACCAACAGACTCCTATCCTGAGAAATGAACATACTGTTTATGAGATATGGTAGAAGTGAAATCCATTAAGCCTTTCAGAACCCTAAGGTGTCACTTAATTCACTGGAGCAGAATTTACTTAATGGGACCCTATGGACACTATGGATTTTAGGTATAGTGTGCTTACCTCTTAGGATATGACCCATTACATTTTTATGTGAGATTTCCCATTGCAGAGGACCACTTTATAGATGATTTTGCCTTATGTGAGAGCTTTTCGCTCTTTAGATATGTAGCAAAGCATTATGGGTAGAATCTTGAATTTGCAGTCAAGGAGGTGAAGGTTCAAATTTCAATCCTGATGACCGATCGCTAACTGTGTGGCATGGGACAAGACATCTCACTCTGTGAATATCTGTTTTTGACAAGGTTACTAAACTGTTAGATTGGAGGAATACTGTAGATTAAATTTGTTGACCTTTTTAGGAAAGAATTTCAGAAAGTAACTCATGTTATTGTAACTGGGCTTCCAACCTAAACCTGGGGACATTTTGTATGATGCTCTGCACTGCCAGTGCAGATAAAGAGAGACTTGACTCTGGATAGGGGAGTGAATGATGAAACATTGTGGACCTGAATGAAGGATGGAGCTGGTCTAAGAGTTTTTGGGGAGAGAAACATGTACAAAGACTTTTTCAGGAGAAGCCAGCTCCTGCACACATCCCTGATTTCTAGCTTGCATCTCTAGAGACTTGGAGATAGAATTTTTCCTTAGATGAGATCAGGTCTTCTATCTTATTTGAGTTCAGAGGTTATCTCATTCTTATCTAAAGAGCTTATTCACTTTTGCATATTTTCTGAAATATTTTGATTTCCATAACTTCTCCAATTTCCGTTTGCTGATTTGCTGAGGTAAATGAGTTTACTTGCCATTTGTGAACATCTTTTGTGTATCCAGGGTTTGGTACAAAGGAGATAAACTGACAGATGTAAACTAAGGACTAAATTCCCCCTTGAGGGCAACTAAGGAAATTTTGTTTTGACAATTCTTAAACCATCACATCTCCAGAGCAGAGATTTTTGAGTAGGGAAGATAGATGTAAATCTAGGCTGATACTCCTCTTGGACATGGGAGGGAGGGAAAGAATAGGTGCAGAGCCACAGATTCTCTTCTGCTGCCCTCTAGGCAGCAATCAGGAGAAGGGGTGGGTCAGATTCCAAGAATTTCTAGATTTGCTACCTGAAAGTGACATCTATACCTTTAGAATACTCAAGTGGACATACCTATCTTACTATGTACATTAGATGTACATTCCTAGAACATTAAGTGATAGAATCAGGATTTCAAAAGACCTTGCCAGGTAAGGGAATCAGGTTTAATCTAATAATATGAAATTTTATATGGATAAATGTCAAATCTTACATGCAGGTACCCCCTGTCCCCCAAACCCTCACCTTAATGAGTACTAGATAAAGGAGGTGTGGCTGGACAGTACTTTATATGAGGAAGGCCAGGTTTTGGTTGACCACAGGCTCAAAATAAGTTAGTAGTGTTGTGTGGAAACCAAAAGAGCTTAATGTGATCTTGAATTGCAGTAAGAAAGGCAGAGCTTCTAGGGGTGTGTGTGTGTGTGTGTGTGTGTGTGTGTGTGTGTGTGTGTGTGTGTGTGTGTGTGAGAGAGAGAGAGAGAGAGAGAGACAGAGAGAGAGACAGAGAGAGAGAGAGAGAGAGACAGAGAGAGAGACAGAGAGGAGAGATAGAAACAGAGAGAGACAGAGAGAGGGTGGGGGAGTCAGTTCCTCTGTACTATTATGTTCAGTTCTGGGGTCTACAGTTTAACTGAGACATTGATAAATTGGAGAACATGTAAAGAAGGTAGAGACCTGCTGAAGGAACTGGGGAGTGTTATGATAGATGCCTTTAAGTATTCAGAGGACATTTTTGTAGAAGGATCAGAAGTGTTCCATTTTGTCTTTGATGGCAATTAGAAGACAATGGAAGAAAATTGCCCGAAGGTAGTCTTGAAGTCAAGACAAATTTCTCCTAACAATTAGAACTATCTAACAATAGAACGGGTTACCCCCAAAGACGGTGGGTTTTCCTGCCTTGTAATTTTTCACATATATATATATATATATATATATATATATATATATATATATATATATATATATGTATATGTATGTGATCAATTATAGAGCATAAGACAACGGGGATTCCTTTACAGATATGATTTGTATTGGAGAACCATTGAGATCCCTTTCCATTCTAAAATTCCATGATTCCATGCTTCTATTAAACTGGGGTTAGTAATACCTGTAGCGCGAACATCCCATGGTGGTTGGGATGATCAAATGAAACATTGTGTGTAAAATACTTGGTGGAACTCAAAGCACTATACAAAATATCAATTATTATTATTCCTTCTGACTATTAAATTTCTCTCTAGGATTTACCACCTTAGTCGGAATTAGAGGTGTGCCAAAGTGGAATGGCTTGCCTTAGAAGGTAGTGAGCTCCCTCTCCTTGGAAGGTCTTCACACAGAAACTAGAAGCCCATTTATTGGTTATGTTATAGTGGAAATTCCTTTTGGGCACTGATTAGACTAGATGGTCACCAACGCTCCTTCTATTTCTAAGATTGTGTGAGTCTGTGAATTCCTCCCTTTAGCAAATATTGTTCTGGTCAGTATCTCACAAAGCTCTTCATCACCACCACCAAGGATTACCCCTGAAGATGTTGTGCCTTATGTCATTGGAAATGATTTTATAAATTGAAAGTCTTTTTTTTCCTGTTGGAAAAGGAACTGGAGGCATGGGAAGCCATAGTCTTCTCCAGTGTACAACATTTATGAGACAAATATTTTTCAATATAATGGGAAGCACTCAGACTGTTCTCTAGTATTTGACCTAAAGTAACTCTGATTTTTTTTGAGACTTTAAGATCTTAGGAACCATTTTCTATTTTTTTAACCTCTTATTCTGTCTTTTAATCTAAACCTAAGGAAAATACATCCAGAAGTTGTCTTTAAATCTATTTCCATTCACTTGGAAACAGAAGGAACTAGACATTTCTTAAGCTATTTCTAATTCTGCTATACAGCCAAAATGATTCGTCATCATTCAGTCAAAACCTTGTCTTGTCTAATTGGGAAATTGTCAGTTAATATTAACTTATACGGCACCCCTGTCATACCCTGAAGTATAAATTCCCTTCTACAGGTTAACCAAAGTTTAAATTACTTTTGATGGTCTACGGCTTTCGCAGTAAAGAGGATATCCAATTTCAAGATGAATTTGTAAGATCCATAGGTACTGGAGGTAAAACAAAAGTGACTCAAGATGACAATGCAAACTGGCAATATATGATTGAACTAGAATTCTTTAAGAAGCAATAGAAAAAAGACACTGAAAGAGAAAACCATTAGTAGTTTCACTGTTGAGTCACTATCCAGGCTTGTCTTTTGTGTGTCTCATACACTTGTCAAGGAATATGACTCTAAATGTTATTGTCTTCCCTAAATTGTTAGGAATGCTCATTTATTTAAAGAACCCATTTACTTCACTTATATACAACGTACATCAGTTAATTTCTGATGACTGCACAATGGGGCTAGAAGATTGTTCAGTTTCTGCACTGTTTTCATGTAGAAACAGGCAAAAAGCTGTCATACATAGCTATATTACATTTCTACCTCTCAGGATAGTGATAGGAATTCTTGCATTTGGCATTAATTCATTTGGAGAAAGGGAAAGGAATAGCCCACTTTAGTCAGGTACAATCATGGTAGTAGATTGGGCAATTCCTCTTCCTTAGTCTTTCTCCAGTCCCCATAGTGTGAGTGATGACCCATCATCCTGGGAAGGAGGAAGAAGAACTTGGGACAGATGATAGGATCTCGAAAGTTTAGAACTGAAAGGGACCTTAGAGCCTATTGAGTCTAATGCCTCCATTTTACAGACAAGGAAATGGAGGCACAGACAGGTGCTTTGATTGCAGAGATAGGTCACAGTATCTGATGTGGGATTTGGGGATGGTACCTCACGCATATCCAGAAGAGAGCAAGGAGGTATGATTAAATGGGTCGGAGGTCTCCTGGAGAAATGAGTTGTGATTTGCCCCTGCCCCGATCACCAATGAGATGGAGAAAGGCAAAGCACCATTTGCAATATCCTAGTAATGGCCCTATACTTTAATTGTTCTGTGCCTATCACCAAACATCTTTTGTTCACAACTCTCATCTCATCTACAGGTATCATACTTAAATGAAAAAGAATAACTATAAAATCTAATCATTGAAATGGATTACATATTTTTGTGTCATTAAGTTACAATCCCTTTTACAACAAAGGGAAGTTTATGATAGTAGTAGAAACAGATCATTTGAATCTATGAGAAGAGATTTGCTCCTTTATGAGGATTTTTGATTGATATATTGAAAAAAGAATCCCTACAAATTCAAGAATCCATTGAGACCGAAGTAAAATAGTTACACTGATCTATGGAAGAGACCACATTTATACAGTAATAACAGCTATAATTAAGATCATATCAGTTGCCTAAACAACAGATTAATTCTCCCTTTGAGCTAAGGGTTGATGTCATGAAAGCAACACTCTACTGGAGTGAAATTGCTAAAATCTGTTTGGTTAATAAAGCAATTATTGATAACTCAGGATAGCCTTGTGGGGCCCAAATCACCAGCATGTATGTAGAGTCAATGGTAGCACTTATTTCCTTTGTACAGAAGACTGACAGATTGAGAAATCTGGCCTCTGAAATGAGAAGTCTTTAAATGCAGAAGCCCTCTCACCACTGGGTCCTGAGCAATGGCTGCTGAAGACTTGAGCTTTCCCTTGATGAGCTGATTGAAGTAGCAAGCATCTAACTTGGCTCTTCATTTCCAGGAATACCAGTTATTGACTATCATTCAGTAAGTCACTTCAAAACAATGGCCTTGGATGATGGAAACAGTTTGGGGTGTGACAGAAATGGGACCTTACTTTAAGACATTAAAAAACCAAGGCCGTCTTCCAAGTGAAAATGAATGAACTCATTTTCAAGTAAACTTGAACTGCAAACCTCTGCTTTGAAGTAGGCACAAGTTCTGCTGAAATACTCAGGCACCCACCCAGGCCTTCATCTCACTGAAGTAGCTCCTTTGTTAGCTACCTGAGGCTGAATGGTTTCCTCCTCAACACGCATGAAGAGGTCATAGCAGCTTCTTATGACTTTGGAACAGAAGCAGGGTCCTTGAAGTTGGATGACGAGCTTCCAAACTCTTAATGCATCTGTTCCCAGATGTATTCTCATACTTAGATTTAAATGATATATTATTACAGTAGGACTTGAAACCACTTTAAGGAACTGCTTCATTTTAATGGTAGCAGCAAGGTAGTCAAGGATCAAAAGTATCGTGCAACATTATTGCTACTATTATTATTGCTGGAACTAGAATTTTTTCACCCAGAGTATTAAATAATCCCAAGTGAAGGAGCTCAACATGCTCCCCAGGCAATTAGCATAAATCAAGGTCCTTCTAATCAACCCTGTAATTCATCATGTGAAAATAAAACCAAGAAAAAAATCTTTATAAAACCCAACAAATGTTAACAAATTATGTTTTACATCTAACTGGGGAAAATCAAATATTACTTTCTAAAAAGAAAATAATGCAAAAAGAATTCTATTGAGAAGGATGCTGTTGAAAGAGGTAGTATTTTCATTAAATTTTTTACCTTTCAATTTTCAGCATCCAAAGGCAATGTACCATTGGTCTTACCTTAGTTATCGCTTTGGCTACTTTGGGCTGAGAAGTCACTGAAGGCAGAGACAACGTCATTTTTAATAATAATAATTCACATTTGGTTTGCGCATTAAGAGTTGCAAAGTACTCTCCACTTGAGAAGTTTATGAAGTGGATAGTACAAGTTATTATAATCCGCATTTTACTAATAAGAAGACTAAGGCTTAGAGAAGCTAATTAATTTGCCTGAGATCACACAATTATTATCAGATCCAGATTTCAAAGCCAGATCCCTTGTAACTTCTAGCCTAGAAATCTTTCCATTAGGTGCTACTGCTTCATTATTTACTTTGTGCATACCTCAAGCTCCTAGAACAATGTTTTGTACGTATTTAAGTATTTTACAAATATTTGTTGAATATTGAATGAATTATAACAGTACTTCCTTATACTTATGCAACAATTTGTACTTTTTTCAAAGCACTTTTACAAAGAGCAAAGTTAGCTGCATTATCATCTCAGGTCACATTAATGGTTTTAAACTGACATTTAGCCACTGGTAGTCATGGATGAGGAAGCATGGATGAGGAAACAGACTAGTTTTTGGCAGAAATTGTCTATTATTGCTATGTGTGTGATTTTTTTTATTATTGCAACACATTTGTCCACTCAGATTGGGTGGTCTCACCCCTGCCCACTCCCACCACCAAGAGATAGCTCTATATAACATACTGCATACATGAAAGGAAACATGGCTCCTGATTGGATGAGATAGCAATGAGCCAAAAAACTCCATACCAGCGTGAGTGAAGAAAATATATCTTCAGATTGCTGAAGGACACACTTTGGAGGAGTTCATGTAAGGTGGATCAGAGAGGTAATGGTGGGCTGGATCCCTAGATCCCTAGAATATGGAGAGAAAACCAATCCTCAAAATGTCCCTTAATCTCTTTGTTTGGAAAGCTAGGAGGCATAGTGGATAGAGTACTACATGTGGATTCATGTCTAAATCTAGCCTTAGACACATTCTAGGTATATGAGTGACTCTTGACAAGTCCCTTAATCTCTATTTGCCTCCATTTCCTCATCTATAAAATGAGGATAATATTACCTAGACCCAGAGTTGTTGTGATGATAGAATGTGATATTATTTGTAAAGTGTTTTGTAAGCATAGCACTAAATAAGTGGGAGTGGTTGCTGTCATTACTAAATTCCCAGCATTCACAACTCCAGACTGTGAAGAGTAGACTTCTCCCAGTGAGAGCATTCTCTTTGTCTGTCTCTCTCTTTGTCTCTGTCTTTCTCTTTTTGTTTGAACCAAAGTTTTATCTTGCTCCCAAGCTGAAGAGCTCAATGATTCTGGTGTATTCTATTATATACCACAGTCTGAATAACTTCTCTAGCTTCTGTTTATTGTTTATTTTGATAAAGAGGTCTACTAAGCATTCAAGGAGGCCTTTGTGTAAGCAGCATTTATTTGGAGAAAGCTAACTGGTAAGTATAAGCTCAGTGCCCCTCTCCCCCTGTAAATGACCATCTAAAGTGCCGTTGATCCCAGACTGTGCCCCCATTATTATATCTATGCACTATTAATATTGGAGGTATAATGGATAATTTTATCCCAATACCCTTCTTGCAGATAAGTGAGAGAAGGTGTAAGCACCAACTACAGCCTTCTTCTTGCTTTCTACAAAGGTAGAAATCACAGTTTACCTTGTGAGTCTACCAGATCTCAAATCAGATATCCATATCCCATATGAGCTGAATATCTATATATTTAGATAGCGATTGGCCACATCTATCTTACACCATGAACCTGGATTCCAAAACTAGCCATATACCTGAGGGAGATACACTTGAAGATGAGTCATGAAGACATAAGCTGAGAAGGCAGTAGAGCTTTTCACCTGAGCTTTAATCATTCCCTGGACTTCAGATCTGTCTTAACTTTGTGAATGACCTGGTAACTACAGAAAGCCTTCAGTCGGGAACCTTGAACTTAGAAATATGGCAAAGGACATAGATTTTGAATAGGTCCAGATCTTCAATTTTTGAGAATGCCTATAGAGCAGAGTAGAGCATGGGATGTGTCAAGGCTAATGGATATATCACATAAACTCACCACACCTAGACTCTGGGTATCTGTTTCATCATCTATAGAATGAAGGGGTTGGATTAGACTATTTCTTTGAATCAGAACTATTATGCATAGTCCTCTCATATCTAGAAAGAAGGGGGTAAGTGCCTTCTCATATTTTTTCTTTGGGGCTATGAAGATTCCTTGTAAGCCTCACTCTCAGTCACTCCTCCACCCAAATTCCAAGTCACAATGGGAGGACCCAAGACAAACAATCACATTCCACCTATAGTCCCCTGAGTCATAATTAGTATCCTCCAGAGAGACTTCAGAAAAAGCTGAGTGTATCGTAAGGGCTTCCAAGCCCAGGTCCAAAGCCTTACCATCATATCCCTATAACTCCCTCATTTAGCCCAATCTGCCATGATTGTTTTACTGGGTTGTGGCTGTTGCACATGCTACAGTGCCTTGGAGCCACAGGTGAGGGTTGGGTGATGGTGGACACCAAAGGTAGATGAGCAGTCCTGAAAAGTACTCAGCAAGCCCTCACACTGGAGGTCCTAGTCCTCCATGAACACTCTCTCTCTATATATATATACACCTCAAACCCATTGATGAGTTAAGGGGATGTCTAGCCCAAACATGTGAAGATGTTTCCCAGAGGAATGGGAGGATGAGAGCAACTTGTTCCAAGAGCCATGAAGGTAGTTGAAGCAGGTGTTAAGGACTTACAGTTTGCTCAGACATCAAAGATGCCAAGGTCATCTACTTCATCCCAGACCATCGCCAGTCATCTTGACTTTTGTCCTGACACTGGACTTTGATGACTCTGAAAGAGAGAGTGAGGTTGGTGACTGATGAGATTCATGAACAAGTGAAGACTTTGAAAAAGAATGAATGACAATGACAACTTGCCTCCCTGGCCTCTAAGTATTGCTAATAAACATCATGCTTTGCTTCCAACCTGCTCTCCTCTCCACACACCTTTGTTACACTCCTCCTACCAGTGTCTGAACTCATGGAAGCTGCTTACTGGTTTTCCTTGGAGTAATTATTAAATAGAGAGTTCTTCCCCAGGTAATTTAGGTTTTCAGGTTGATTAAATACTAGGATATTTAGTTGTGATTTCTGATTCTTTCTTGTCTGGCTAATTGATTTTTTCACCCCTATTTATAACCGGTCTCCCATTGTTTTGATGATTACCATGTTATAACATAGTCAGTGGTCTGTAGCTGCTATTCCCTACTTTTTCCTTCTTTTTATCATTATTGCCCTTGATATCCTAGACTAGTTTATTTGAGACTAAATGAGGTTAAGTGATTTCCCCAGGATCACACAAGTAGTAAAGGTCAGAAGGTGGGATTTCAACCTAGACCCTATGAGTATGGGCCATTTACCTGAAGATCAACTTAGCTAAGTTTGGTGAAATCCATCAGAAGGTTGGCAGTACAATGTCAAGGTCTTTTTGGTCACAATAAATCACAAAAACTATCTTCCAAAACTTAGAAGGGTTACTATCTATGTCAGCAGAGTACCCATATTGTTTAAGTCATGCTCTAAAAAAACCACTAAAAACCTAAAAAAATTATGCTGATTTCAAGAAGAGTCAGACATGGGAGAAATGAGAGACGTGCATCTCCTACTAAGGAAGCAGGGGCAGAGGACCCCAGGTCTGGAGAAAGGTTGCGGGTGGTGATTACCAGTAGGGAGAGCCAGAAGTCAAGACAGGGAGCTCGGTGACAGAAGAGAAGTGGGTGGGGGAGGAGGACAGGTGTGTAGGAGATTCAAGCCACCATGGCATAGCATTAAAATTCCAAGATCAAAGTAACTATTTCCAAAGTGAGATTGGTAATTTGGATCTTATATTTAGTCACTGTAGACATTGCATTAAAGTATGAAAAAATGAAAGCAGCTCTTTCCAAAGCACTGATTAGCTTGAGTAATTATTCATGTGAATGTATGGCCGCATTGCATTTAAAGTCCCTGAAAAATATTACCCTACTATTTCAGGAATGCAGTACATAGAGCAAGACAGGTGTCAGCGCCTCTGACGCTGACGATGCAGAAATGACATTGGGCTAAGTGCACACAAGGCACTTCCGGATTTCTCCGGCCATCCATAGAAAGACAGAGGTACATGGAGACTAGGGCTTCACACTCCGATAAGTCACTGAGAGCATAGAAAACAGAGAGAATGTTGCAAAGCCAATGTCTTCCCTCTAAGATTTCTCCAATTTATCTTGTATGTGTACTATTCATTCTTTGTTGTTTGCATGATGTATTCCCCTTAGATTGTGAGCTCCTTGAAAGCAAGCATCATTTTTTATCCCTAGCATGTAGCACAGGGCTGGCACATAGTAGGTGCTTAATAAATGCTTGTGGACTTGACTGCAAGGGAGTAGAGTATGTGTGGGCATACACGTCACATAAGGACACTGGATCCCAGTTACCAACTGAGCATGGTGAGAATTCTGCAGAAGCTTAGCCATTCTCAGGGGTGGGTCCCAGGGAAACTCTCGGAGAAACCTTCCTGGAGTACTAGAAAGTGGCCAGCTGGCATCAAGACAAGAAGGGTCATCATGACAATAGCTGCATCTACTCCACAGGGTTGTTGTGAGAATCAAGTAAGAGTATCATTGCAAAGCATTTAGTACAGCACCTAGCACATCTTTTTGTTGTTAAGTCATTTTTCAATTGTGTCTGATTCTTCATGACCCCATTTAGGGTTTTCTTGGCAAAGATACAGGAATGGTTTGCCATATCCTTTTCCATCTCATTTTCCAGGTGAGGAAACTGAGGTACACAAGGTTAAATGACTTGCCCAGGGTCACACAGGTAGTAAGTGTCTGAAGTCACATTTGAACTCATACCTTCTGACTCCATGCCTGATATTCTATCTACTGCACCACCCAGCTAACTACTGTGATCTTAAGACTTGTCTGGCTCTTGCATGGGTTTGCATATATAATGGGTGTCCTGAGTCTTGCCTTCTCAATAAGTAGGAGGAGGGTTGAGAGAGGAAGAGAATTTAGAACTTAAAATAAAAATTAAAAAAAAAGGCTTGTCTGACTCTTCCTTCCTTAGAGCATGCATTCCTCCCCTTCTTGCAACACTCTCCTATCCCTTCCTCACATACCCCATGACCCAGCAGTCTGATGTAACCAATGGACTCATCTTCAGATTCATATTTTTAAATGCATAAAATACATAGGATTGAAAAGGAAAACAATTATTATTAAATGAAGTTCCGAATTTTTTTTTTTAAAGTTTATTGTTCCCAGGTTAAAAACTCCTGTCTTAGATAGTCTGATGCTCTCTCCTTCTTTTCATATAATTGCTGCCTTTCTTGACTAAGCCTTGTAAATTTTATACTAGTCTGGACAGGATTTTTCTGTCTTGTCCTAGGGAGTATCATTACCGAGTGAACTACACAAGAAAGCTTACCTCTTGGTTAAGTTGGTAAGGACAGAGAAATCAGCCATCTTATTATCCTAGCAGAGCTAATTAGTTTTGGTGCTCTGTGATAAAGCTGAGGCTTCTAATCTCTGGGTGAGAATGAGATTGTAGAGGCCCACCTTCTCCTCTCCCTTAATGTTGGGGAGGGAGCATGGTGGGTGATTGGCCTGTGACTCCCAGATGACTGAAGAGCAAACAAGTCACTTACCAGGTCAGGGATGCCAACCGATTTCTTCTAGCTACTTTCTCTATAGCATCCAAGTATGGAAGCATTGAGGAAAAGCATCTGCTGGGTCATCAGTTTCAAAATGGAACCTAAAAATTGGATAGTGCTGACAGAGCATCAAATATTGCTGAAACAAAAATTGAACGTTGCTTCTCTCCTTCACACACCATGTTCTGAACAAAAGCCATCAGGAGCTCATCCTTTATGATCTTGTTTCTGAGGTATTAATTCACAAAACAAACAGCACATGTTACCCCAGGCACCATCATCTTTCAGGGACTCTCCCAAGTTGCCCATATACCATGAAATGGGTTGAGGCCCATAGAAAGCTCTAAACCTGTTTCAGAGCCAAATGACCGTAGGTACTAGGGAATTATGCTCTGAATAAAACCTTGGGGGAAAAAAACAAACATGAGATGCCAAACAAAGCATCTTAAAGAACCTATGAGAAAGTACTTAAAAGGCTTAAACCATCATATAGCATTCAAATGAGAAGTTTGTATGTATTCACAAAAAGGCTGTGGAGGGAATGACTGATTGAAAAAGCATTAATATAATGATGGTCATCATTATATTAATGTCCCTCCACCCATCCCCACCACATGCAATCTGTTCCCAAGTCTTGGCAATTTGCTTTTCTACCTCTCTGATAGCAGTCCTGTTTTCTCCTTTCTATCTTTTCATACATTTACCACCTTAGTCAGGCCTCATTATCTCTTTTATGGTTTGTAGCTTCCTAATTGATCTTCCTGCTTCCAAGCTCTCCACTCTTCCGTCTGACCTATGAACTGCTCATGTAATCTTAAAATGCAGATGTGACTGCATCACTGTACTACTCACATATCCTTAGCTCCCTATTGCCATTCCTTCTGAAGCCCTGCTTGGTTGCAGCTCCATGAAATAATATGCTCCCTGGTGTCCCTTTCTCCCCAACCCTGGCCCCTACCTTTTTCCAGCTTCTTTTTGCATGTTGTCCCTCCTCCATCAAACTGTAAGTTCCCTTCAGGCAGGGGATCTCTTTCTTTTTTCTTATGTCTATCTCCAGCCTGACACATAGTAGGTGATTAATAAATGTTTATTGAATTGAGTTGAAGTTAGGATAAATAAATTCTTCAACTTGGTATTAGATGCCCAAATAGAATAGAACACAGGGACCTTTATGACAAACCTCACTAAAATTACATGAGAAACCATAATCCCACAGGATTACCTGCTGATAGAATCCTGAATGAACAGGGCAGAGCCAAGATGGTGGAGTAGAAGGACTGACCTATTCCAGCTGTACCCCCATAGCCCATAAAATATCTGTTAAAAATTACTTTAAACAAATTCTAGAGCAGCAGAAGCCACAAAACAACAGAGTGAAAGAGATTTCCAACCCAAGACAGCCTGAAAGGCCAACAGGAAAGGTTAAGTATACTGGGCTCAGAGTGGAGTGCTACCCAACCTTGGTTGCATGGTGTAGCATGGACAGGACTAGAGCAGGCTTCAGGGCACAGAATCAGGTAACAGCTGTGATTCTCAAATTTCTCAACCCATAAATGCCAAAGATAGCTTCAGAGGTCAGTGAGAAAGCTCATTCACCTGGGTGAAAAGGGAGCAGAGTTCAACCCTAGCCCTGGGCCCAGGGCTGCAGCAGCCACTGCAGCAGCAGCATCCACTTTTGGAGCACTTGGCCTAAAGGCCCTGGGGGAATTAAGTGCTGATCTGAGTCTCAACCCTGAGTGGCAGTCCTAGGGTGAGGAAGAGTGCTGGCAAGGTGGAGCTGGTGGAGGCTCTGGAGAGGGAACCCTACTCACAGATCCTGGGCAGAAAAGTTTGTGGTTGCTCCCAGACCAGAGTGCAGGCCAGGAGAGGAGCAAACTCCTCTCCTTTGATTGTGTGACCTTGGAGGAACTGAGAACTTACAGGTCCCTAGAGCATACCCTCCATTTGACAAAGGACTCAAAAGTCAAGTAATTGGCTGGGAAAATGCCTTAAAAAAGGAAAAAAATAAGTATAGAAGGTTACTTTCTTGGTGAACAGGTATTTTCTTCCATTCTTTCAGATGAGGAAGAACAAAGAATAGTATCAGAGGAAGATATAAAAGTCAAGGCTTCTGCATCCAAAACCTCCAAAAAATATGCAATGGTCTCAGGCCATAGAAGAGCTCAAAAAGGATTTTGAAAATCAAATAAGAGAGGTAGAGGAAAAATTGTGAAGAGAAATGAGAATGATGCAAGAAAATCATGAAAAGCAAGTCAACAGTTTGCTAAAGGAGATCCAAAAAACTACTGAAGAAAATAACATCTTTAAAATAGAGTAACCCAAATGGCAAAAGAGGCCCAAAAACTCAATGAGGAGAAAAATGCTTTAAAAAGCAGAATTAGCCAAATAGAAAAGGAAGTTCAAAAGCTCACTGAAGAAAACAGTTCTTTAAAAATTAGAATGGAGCAGATGGAAGCTAATGACTTTAGGAGAAATCAAGAAATTACAAAACAAAACCAAAAGAATGAAAAAATAAAAGACAATGTGAAATACCTCATTAGGAGAACAACTGACCTGGAAAATAGATTCAGGAGAGATAATTTAAAAGTTATTGGTCTACCTGAAAACCATGACCAAAAAAAAAAAGAGCCTAGATATCATCTTTCAAGAAATTATCAAGGAAAACTGCCCTGATATTCTAGACCCAGAGGGTAAAATAAATATTGAAAGAATCCACTGATCGCCTCCTGAAAGAGATCCAAAAAGAAAAACTCCTAGGAATATTGTATCCAAATTCCAGAGTTCCCAAGTCAAAGAGAAAATATTGCAAGCAGCTAGAAAGAAGCAATTTGAGTATTGTGGAAATACAATCAGGATAACACAAGATCTAGCAGCTTCCACATTAAGAGATTGAAGGCCTTGGAAGATGATATTCCAGAAGTCAAAGGAACTAGGATTAAAACCAAGAATCACCTACCCAGCAAAACTGATTATAATACTTCAGGGGAAAAAATGGTCATTCAATGAAATAGAGGACTTTCAAGCATTCTTGATGAAAAGACCAGAGCTGAATAGAAAATTTGACTTTGAAACACAAAAATCAAGAGAAGCATGAAAACATAAACAGGAAAGAGAAATCATAAGGGACTTTCTAGAGTTGAGCTGCTTAGATTCCTACATGAAAAGATAATATTTGTAACTCTTGAAACTTTTCTCAGTATTTTCTCAGTATATCCCTTAGTAGTTGGAGGGATTATATACATGTATATAGATAGAGGGCACAGAGTGAGTTGAATAGGAAGGGATGACATCTAAAAAAATAAAATTAAGGGATGAGAGGGGAATATATTTGGAGGAGAAAGGGAGAAATGAAATGGGGCAAATTATCTCTCATTGAAGAGGCAAGAAAAGGCTTTTTCAAGAGAGGGGAAAAGAGGGGAGGTGAGAGGGAAAAAGTGAAGTTACTCTCATCACATTTGGCTTAAGGAGGGAATAATATGCACATTCAATTTACTATGAAAATCCGTCTTACACTACAGGAAAGTAGGGGAGAAGGGGATAAATGGGGTGTGGGGATGATGATAGAAGGGAGGGCAAATGGGAGGAAGGAGTAATTAGAATTAAACCCTTTTGGGGAGGAACAAGGTCAAAAGAGAGAATAGAATAAATGGGGGGCAGGACAGGATGGAGGGAAATATACTTAGTCTTTCACAACATGATTATTATGGAAGTCTTTTGCATAACTACACATGTATAGCCTATATTGAACTGTTTGTCTTCTCAGTGTGGAGGGAGGAAGACAGAGAAGTTGGAACTCAAAGTTTTAGGAATGAGTGTTAAGAATTGTTTTTGCATGCAGCTGGGAAATAAGAAATACAGGTAATGGAGTGTAGAAATCTATCTTCCCTATAAGAAAAGAGAGAAGATGGGGATAAGGGAAGGGAGGGGCGTGATAGAAGGGAGGGCAGATTGGGGGAAGAAGTAAACAGAATGCATGATGTGTTGGAGTGGGGAGCGGGGAGAGAAATGGGGGAAAATTTGGAACTCAAAATCTTATGGAAATGAATGTTGAAAACTAAAAATAAATTAATTAATTAAAAAAAGAATCCTGAATGGAGGAGTAGCCAGCTGCCCTCTAGGCACTTAACCCACCAGGATGAGGGAAGTTGGGAGAGTGAGACCAAAGGGAGTGCTGTGCATAATCAGTGCTTGAGAAATACTTACTGAATGATTAATATAAAAACTATAACATAAATGGGCTACTCTCTGAAGTGCAATCTCTTGATCCACTTGTAGAGTTAGGAAGACACTCTCAAGCCCCACTGGCTTGCTTTAAGAATACCTGATATGCAAAAATTTGAAGTTATGAAATCAATTTCTTAGTTTGATGACATTTCATTTAAGATTTCCCTGAAGAATTTGAAATATGATTTAACTTAAAACTCAATGATACAACCATCATGTGGCACCCCAACATCTCATGGAGGTGATCTGGAGTTTGAAAAGGCTCTATTGGTCATGAAACACAAGCATTGATAAGTCTTGCCGAGGTAGAAGGGCCTGGTGATGAAGGTCACTTTGTTGTCTAAGAGCCAGCTGATCTAAGCTTGGAAGGTTGCCTCCCTAAAGGTTTGCCCACTGGGGTGGAAATTTGCTTAGCCACTGCAACTCATGCAGATATGTGGCCTTCTATGGCATCAGCAAGGGTCATGATTGCAGAAGACTAAGGAACACCCACTACATGAAATCCTACACTCCTCAAAACCATTGGTTTTTAAACTTGCTGATAAACACTCCTCCCCTCCTTTGTGTTATAGCTAACTTTTGTATAGCTCTTTAAAGTTCATAAAGTGCTTTTACATACATGACCTCATTTGATCCTCACAACAGTTCTATGAAGTTGCTGTAATAATACTAATGATAAATGTTAATAACAATAAGAGCCAGATAGAATGCTTTAAGTTTTGTGATGTCCTTTAGAAATATTATCTGATTTATCTTTCCAACAACTCAGGGAGGTAAGTGATATGATTATCCGCATTTCACAGTAAGGAAGCTGAGGCTGAGAGGTAAGTTACTTGCTCAGTCATTTAGTCAGCAGACATCTGAGGCAGGCGTTGAATACAGCTCTTCCTGACTCAGTTATTCTAGCCACCGTGCCACACACCAGTTCTGTGGAATGCATAAAGTGAGGGACTTTGGACATTTGAGTTACAAACCAATATTGCTCTGATTAAGTACAGCTCTGCCATAAAATAACATGTATGTAGCCCAACACCTTGCACATAGTGTACATAAGGCCCAGGTGCCTAATAAATATATGTTGAATTGAAAATACCCCAAGACATCGGCAGATCTCCAAGCTAATACTGAAGTATTTGAATGAAACTGAAGTCTTATAGATGTGGGTGTTCCCTCCCATGATGCGAATGGTACCCTATCCATAACTGCCCATACTGTGTGGCTCTTATCTATTTTTTTTCATTGGTTTGCCGTAGGAGGGACTATCCACTGTGCTGACAGTTTTTTTCTCTTTCTCTTGGAATTGTGAGGATCCCAGTAGACAAAGTTTCCCATCATGTATCCCTTATTTACCACTTGGTCAATCTGTCTTCTACCTTGAGGAAATGGTACCTCTATTTCTTGAGGATACCAATAGACAGGATTTCCCATGAAGTATTCCTCACTTTCCACTTGATCAATCTCTCTTCCACCTTGAGGAAATGGCACTTCTGTTTTGAAGCTATGAAAAATATATGAGTATATTCTCAAGGCCCTTAATTACTGATTAGATATTATGGCACACCACCTCCCATTACTTAAAGCACTAAGGATGATGTTCTGATGCACAGTCTGATGAAATGGTTTCCAAATAGGGCTAGTTGAATAGAACCATTACTTTTAGGTCCTATGAGTTGGAGATTATTATGATAGATTTGTTATAATGGTAGGGATGGGGAGGGGAAGATTCCTTTATTAAAGTTATGATATACATATTGGTTATAGGGTATGAAGTGGAGGAGTCCATGAAGGGTAGATCTGAAGTCTTCTGCCTTCTCCTAATATTTTCAACTAAGTTAAATCCAACAAATCTGTCCCAAGCATATTTTTATATAGAAACCTCCTGGAGAATATGTAAGGCTCTAGTTTTGGCCTTTGGCATCAAAGTCCTTTAGAAGCTCATTTTTTGTAACTTGTAGCTTTAATGACCTGAGAAAACATTCTCTGATTTCTTCTGAATTAACCAAAAAATGTAATCAGTCTTTTCTTTCTGAATTTGCTCTGCATTAGCTCAAAGCTATGTTCAGTGAAGCCTAGATCCAGACTAGAAGTACTATCCATAAAGGCAACTTCCAACTTCCTTACTTGGTCCCTCCCAACAGCTTCCTGGCTGGAAAATCTGGAAAGGATCACCTGCAATTTACATATTCCTCTTAGAACTCCCTATCAACCACCTGCTTTGGCTATAGAATTTCCAGAGCTAGTGTTTTTTCTTCTTCTTTCTTTTAAACAGAATTTGTGTTTCTTATCACAGAATATATTTTAACAACTGTCACACAAAAAGTGCAACCAAGTTGTTCTCTTTTTTTTAACAGAAATACAGCCCAATTTCGTGATAGAGACAGTTTATCTTTTTTGACCATCATTTGTGGTTCTGAGTTTCTTAAGATGGCTATCAATAAGAAAATTACTTTGATTTATTTCAAACTTAGCTTATTTTGGATTTCAGAGTGAGGAGAGGACTTGATAGGATTGAACGTGATTCTCTCCCAATACACTGTTGGAAATGAGAATAACTTTAAGTCATTCCACTTTTCTGACTTCAGGGTGAAATCATGAGCAGAGGAAGTCTTGAACATTGGCTCACATAGAGAATAGACCTTTGACTTGTGCATTCCCCTTATAGGTTGTACTCATGACAAAAAGGTTGAGTTCTCTCTCTTACTCTCCCAAAGACTTAGTCATCCAGTCAATGAGCATCATGTACCCGGGCAGCTTGTCAAGGGAAGGGGAAGAGAAGAGAACAAGCCTTTACAGAATGCCTACTATGTGCCAGGCACTATGCTAAGCACTTTACAAATATTATCTCAACAATAATGATAATAAAATAATGATAGTTGACATTTATATGGTGTTTAGTGTATTCCAGGCACTGTGCTTTACAATTTTTATTTCATTAGCTATAAAGTAGATAAGAAGGAAGACGCTATCTACATCCAGAGAAAGGACTGATAAATAGATGTATAGAATGACTTTACATTTATGTGTATATGTACATATATGTGCATATGTATGTGCATATATACATATATATGTGTGTGTCTCTAATGGTAGGTATCTCTAGGGTAGGGGGAAGGAAGAAAAACACAGAAAAAAATTACATGATAACTATCATATATTTAAAAGGAATTTCAAATTATACATAATTGATTTCATGTACAATCATATTTTCATTTTATTTTTATGAAAATGTTTTATCCCATAGATTAAAAATAAAATAAATAAATATTTAAAAAATAATAATAGCTAACATATGATGTTTACTATATGACAGGCACTGTGCTAAGCACGTTAACAATTATTTTCTCATTTGATACAATAACCCTGAAAGGTAGGGACTACTATTATCCCCATTTTACAGATGAAGAAACTGAGGCAAAAAGATTAAGTGACTTGCCCAGATATACAGGGTTATTATGTTTCTGATGCTGAAATTGAAATTAGGTATTCCTGACTCCAGACCCAGTTCTCTGTTCTCTCTAGCACTGAGCTTCTCAGGCGGAAGATTCTCTTTCAGAATGTAATTATTTTGAGGGGAGGGGGTTTCTGGCCCTGGACTTCAACATCTTTTGCAGTTGGATTCCCAGGTTTTCTCTTCTTCCTCAAGCCTAGGGTCACTTATTCAAGATGCCACAGTTGCCTTCTTCTTCATGGTGGACTGGAAAATAAAACTTAATTGACTTAAGAGAACAACCTGGATGTGGAAAGCATCACCAAAGTTTTAGTTGCTTGCATTACTGAAACTTTCAGTTAATAGAATGCCAAGATTCTGATATTTTGATATCTGATTTTTTTAAAGTTGCCAAAACTTTTCTTTCCATATTAATTTAAATATTTTTAGGAATTAGTATGAAATATGGGACAGAATTCAAACCACTGAGATCTATTTGATTTTTCCTGAAAAGAAGACTTGAAATTATTGTTCAAAAAAATGTACAATATTGATTAATTGGTGTTAGGCTCAGTCTCTCATTTTCCATCATTCCTTTCTGAGTTAGTATAAATCCTGAAGACAGAACTTTATGATTCACGGGGATCAGTGTTTCATAAGACTCATTTTGTGACTGCAACGCACGCATTTGGGGGAAATGCCCAATAGCAGTCAAAATTAGAGTGTGCTGTGAATTCCAGGGTGACGTCATCACAATCTTGTAATGATTCTGTGACCTGGTAACTCAGCCTTCCCACATTGTATGTGTCTAATTTCAGATCAGATCTTGTCATTACCCTTTATGTGACTATATATATATACATATTTGTGCCCGAGAGAGGAGCCTGTACCTCCTGGTGGAAAGTTTCCCATTTTGTTCTCATAGCTATGCTCTTGGCTTTCCCAGATGCAGAACTTTGCATGTCATTTTGGATTTGCTCATGTGCAGTGGCATGATGTGATGGAAAGATCCAGATATGGCTGAAAGAGCACTGGGTTTAGAGACAGAGGACCCAGGTCAAAGTCCCTGCTCTGATACTCACTAGCCATGTGACTTTGGACAAATCATATCGTCTCTCTGGACATTTCCTCATCTGTAAAGTGTGGGGAGAAGAGTGGAAGACAAAGTGTCTTCCAGCTTCCAAATCAGTGATCCTGGGTTCTTAACTTAGAAAAAGAGGAACTATGGGGTAATGGGAGGAGCCTTGGCTTTGCCACTTATAAGTTGTGTGATCTTGGACAAATTGCTTAATCTTTCATAACTTTAGTTTCTTTACCTCTAAAAATGAGAGTATTAATACTCCCTCATAGGGTTGTTATTAGGAAAATACTTAGTAAACTCTCTGCATCTCTAAGCCTTTATCTTTCTGTCAATCTACTACTTTCTCATCCTTAGAATTGTTACAAGAATAGTTTATGTACATGTAAAGGATAACTTAGATGAAAGCTTGAGAAAGGAATAGGCAGACCTTAGTAAGGGCAGCTAGGTGGCACAGTGGATGGAATGTCAGGCCTGGAATTAGGAAGACCTGAGCTCAGATCTGATCTCAGACACTTACTAGTTATGGGACTCTGGGCAAGTCACTTAACCCTGTTTGCCTCAGTTTCCTCATCTGTAAAATGAACTGGAGAAGGAAATGGCAAACCACTCTGGTGTAGTTGGAAACCTGAAATGGGGCCGAAAAGAGTTGGATATGAATAAAATGACTGGATAACAACAACAAAAGACCTTAGTAGGTGATATTTTATGCAGACCATGTCTTCCATCACAGAATTCAGCAAGAAATATATAGAACATATGATCCTATTTTACTTTGCCACAAAAGCCCATCCATCTCCATGACATCAGCCATTCTTCCAATGATGCTGTATGACCATGAGTCATGGAAGAATACAATCTCAGAAAAATCACCGTTTCTAACAAGGGCAATGTAAAATATTAGTAGGCCTAAGTAGCCAGTAGGATTTATTAATGATGAATCATGCATGAGAAGAGACAGAAAACACATCAGGCATATGTAGGCAATGATGTGGGCCAACCACAGGTTATACAAGAGATGACCATATGGACAACCTGAATGTTTCATTGATCTTAATCAAATATTAAAAGGACTGGAGGATAATCTTCAAAGCAGTGGGCATAGTCTCCATGAAGAATTTATGGAAATCCACACACTAGAATACCAGAGGATAAAATTATTTGTTTCAGTGGAAAAAGTACTCACATTGATGAGGTCACAGATCCATGCCAATTTTGATTTAATTGAGTAGTATTTGTTAAGTAAATGTGGCTCCAATTGCCTTTGCAATGAGATTCTACTAACTAGCGAATAGAGTCTCTCTCTCTCTCTCTCTCTCTCTCTCTCTCTCTCTCTCTCTCTCTCTCTCTCTCTCTCTACCAGTATTATCTATCAAGGTTTTAATATGTAGTTAAATATTTCATCCCCTAGGCTCTAGCTATTATTGGAATAATCATATTTGGAAGGTCTTTTCCTTATTATTAGAAAGAATGAAGCATCGTGGATAGAGAACTGCCCTTGTAATGAGGAAATTCTGGGTTCAAGTCCCTCTTCAGGCACATACTGATTCTGTGATCAGTAGAGACCAAGTACAAAGTTATTTAATTTCTTCATTACCAATGAAACAACAGATCCTTCTTTTATTCATTTGCTTAACTCTCGTTTTCTTTGTCCATCTAAGCCTTGTTTTTATCATTCGTGCATGTTCATTTCTATGAGTATATTAATAATGCATTAAGTGCTCTCATGAACCTATTAATTTTTATGATGTATAAATCTACGACCAGAAGAAATGGACTGGCTACTTAGTGAGAGGGGGTGACAACTAATACATGGTCTATAGGTTCCATTGTTATCCATGCATGATCAAAGACTCTAGAGTCCACACTGGATAGACCTTTGCAAAAATTCTCTGGAGGACACATGCACAAGCATCACAGAGGATAGGTCAGCATGGCTACCTGATACTCTTCAACTTTGGAGGAAGCACCCAGGTTGATGAGCTCAGAGACCCATCAAAGCAGCCAAGTAGTCAAATTGTTAACCAGTGACATGTTAGCCAATAAACATTTATTAAGTACCAATTATGATCCAGGCACTGTTCTAACCATAAACAGAGAAAGGCAAAAGACAGTTCATGCCTTTACAATCTAATGTCTTAGAACACAGAGTATAAACAATGCCCAGATTTTCACAATATTTAAACTTCTGATTTAAATCTTTAAGAGTATGCTAATTCATGTCATCAAGCGATGCTGATGATGTCCAAAGTGAACTTGAAAGCTATGATGGTAGATATGCTGAGGTGATTGGATGGAGAAGAGATTGAACCAGCAGCTTCTGAATGATTACCTAAGATCTTATGCAGAAAATTATCATTTAATTTAGAGCCACAATGGAGTCTAGAGATTGTCTAATCCCATCCTATTATTTTGTATCAAGTTTTATCAATGCTTCTTGCCTGTTATGCCATTTTCTGATATTGCCTCCTCATCTTACAAATTACAAACAATGTCCAAAACGGCTGTCACTCACTCGAGACTACAGATATCCTGAACAACAAATTCAGCTCTTCTTATTTTCAGTTTTTTGCTTCCCACCCCTTCCCACTTCCTTCAAGCCACCTCTCCCTGTATTTCCCTCATCTAGGATGCCAGGCAAATGGTCCTTATGTCCTTTGGTCAATATGAAAATTTACCTCTGTCAACCAGGTCCAGAAGGCTGGTGTTAGAGATATGCCCACAACCAATGGCAAAGTCTTTGCTTTACCTGCCCCAGATTCTTTGAAACAGAAACTCATTCTAAACTCATAAATTATGTTACTGCTTAGGCTTTTTCCTGTGACGCCCAGTAAGTAACATGGCAACTAATGAGTGGACTGTGGTTTTACAAATGAAAACTTAAGCTCTCATGACTTAGAATAGTAACTCTAATTTATGAGAAATCAAAACCAAACATCTTTTAACTTACTGCACACATATAGTACATAGCTACATTTTATTTTTCTCCCCAATATGGGATAAAAATCATTTATTTGGTTTTTTTGTGGTCTAAAACTTTATCATTGTACTGGAATATACTTAGTTCTTCAAAAGAAGAAGCATGACCAATTCTGTGGGGAGCCTGGGGTGGCAAATGTAGGTTTCTTGAGGGAATTCATTGATCTCACATAAGTACTACTATTTCCTATAAAAAGGTACCTTACAAGACTCATACTTTCAGATGGTCCCTATCACTTTTTACTTTTTTCATGTATTGAACTTTTTCTTTATGTATTGAAAGATGACCTTATAATCGCAGCTAGTTTCTTAGAGATGCAGAGGTTAAAGACTCTTCCTGGTTCAGGATCACACAGCTTGGTGTGTATTAAAAGTTGGGCTTAAACCCAAGTATTCTACTTGCAATCCACTCTCCCATGCTTATACTGCTCTCACTGCACAGAAGATGCCAACCTCCATCTGTCGTGGGTCTTTCTTCATCTGAGAGTTCCCTATACCAGTGAAATCACAGGTTCAGATCCTATAACTGTCCCTATGCTTATCCTTTTGGGATGACAAGATTCTCTCCCATTATACCTTTCTCAAAAGTTTAGAGATACGTATTAAGCATCCCCAACTTCTGACAAAAATCTATTTTATTGCTTATCACATATTTTCTTGTATCACTGGAATTTGTATCTCTCTTCATTGACCCATTCAATGGAGAGGTGATATGTATGACATAGTGGAAAGAACCCAGGGTCCAGAGGCAAATGAATCTTTGTTTTTCCTCCATCATTTCAGTCGTGTCTGACTCTTTGTGACCCCATTTGGGGTTTTCTTGGCAAAGACACAGGAGTCGTTTGCCATTTCCTTCTCTAGCTCATTTTACAGGTGAGGAAACTGAGGCAAACAGGGTTAAGTGGCATGCCTAGGGTCATACAGCTAGTAATTGTCTAAGGTCAGAATTGAACTCAGGTCTTTTGGATTCCAGACTCAGCACTCTATCCATTACTCTACCTATCTGTCCCTAATGAATGCTAGATTTGCTAATTACTACTTTTTTGTTGGTAGATGACTCATTTACTTCATCCAGGCTACATTTTTCTCAGTTGTAAAAAATAGGAAGTATGGACTAAAAAGACAATATGGTATAATGGAAAACTTGCTAGATTTAGCATCAAACAACAGTGTCAAGTCCTGGCTCCATCACTTACTACATGTGTGACCTCAGGCAAGTCACTTAACCCCTCTCCACCTCCGTGTCCTCATCTATAAAATGGACAGTTTAGACTGAAATCCCTTCTGGATTTAAATGTATGAACCTAATCCTCTGCCAATCCCTTTTAATTCCTTCTTGTCTTTACTTTTTATTTATTTTGTATGTATCTTGCTGTGTATATTCATTCATTCAATAAACATTTAATAAGCGCTTACTATGTATCAGGCACTGTGCTAAATTCTAGGGGTACAAAAAGAGGCAAAAGACAGTCCTTGCCTTTAAGGAGCTTATTGTCTAATGGGGGAGACAACATGTAAACAGATACATACAAAGCAAGTTACATACAGGATAAATTAGAAATAATCAGCAGAGGGAAAGCACTAGAATTAAGAGGGGTTATGTTTGTGTTTGTGCCTCTATGTGCACCTAGAAGTGCCAAGTGCTTTACAAATATTGTCTCATTTGATCTTCTCAACAATACTGGGAGGTAGGTACTACTGTCCTTATTTTTAAAATTTAACATTTTATCCCCGCCAATTACATGCAAAGACATTTTTTAACATCCTTTTAAAAGCATTTCAAATTCCAAATTCTCTTCCACTGTCCTTCCCCTCACCCCTCACTGAGAAGGCAAGCAACTTGATGTAGGTTATGTATGTGCAGTTATACAACATGCATTTCGATAATATCCCTATTTTGTAGGTGAAAAAACTAAGATAGACAGATGTTAAGTGACATGCCTAGGGTCACGCAGATAATAAGTATTGGGATGGATGTGAACTCAGGTCTTCCTGGCTCCAGCACTCTATTCATTGCACTGCCTAGCTGCCTTGATATGGACCCAGGGAATACAGACATGGCTGCTTTTCTGTATTGATTATTTTTTCATTTGCAACCTCCAAAAAGTGTAGGGTGGGAGGAATTATCATCACAGCTGTTGACTTGGGCCTTTTGGTTTCGGTGCTTAAGTCGATAGGCACTCTAGGGGTGATGAGTGCAGGAATATTGAACAGCAGCTGACTGAGGGGTTCAAGATGAAGATGTTGCTAGATGCGTCCACTCCTTTGTTAGAAATGCTTTTGGAGCAAAAAGAAAGCCTTTAGAAGAGAGGATCCTTCACAGCCACATCTCCTTGTTTGCAAAATGGCTGCAGCACTTTTGTTTACCTGGTAGGTGGCCTCTCCAAGCCTCTATGAGACTGCATGAAAATATGTTTCCTTATGTCTGATGGAAATTTGCTTTTCATCACCCAGGCTGTGTTCTGCTTTGTTCTCATTCTAAGTGCTAGGAGGACAAGCAAGCCTTTGCTGCCATCACCATCCACTCTTTGTTGGTGTTTATAATTCAAACAAATCCTTCACAAACTGCCATTTTCTCCATAGAGATGGGTTTATACCTCCCGTTTTTTGTCTCCATTTGTACCTCGTCAAGTAGCAGATCTGCCATAAAATGTGATGACTGGATTTCATCTATTTTGCCTCCCCCTAAGAATTCATTGCCCACAGTGTTTCAACTGCTGTTAGAAAAGACATTTTCATTTTTGTGGCACATTGATGGATAACTGGGCTCCCTGTTATCATGGCCTTCTTTGAATAGGACTGCTGTTTGCTCAGTCCCAGATCCCCGGAAGATACTACATAACTCCCTGTATGAAACAAAATTTCCCCACCCCAAATAGTCATAGCTCCAAGTTCCTAAAAGGACAGAAAATGTGTATAAAAGCCATCAGGTACCAGAATCAGGGTATCTATCAGAGGATTTCAGTGTTGAAAGGGACCTTAGTAACCATCTAGTCGGATATGTGCTCTCCAAAGAATCCTTACTACAGAGTGCCTAACAAGTGGTCAACTGACTTCTGCCTAATAACCTCCAGTGAGGAGGATGCCATCTTAGAGCAGCTCATTCCACTTTTGGACAACTTAGATTTTTAGGAAAGTTTTTTTTTTTTTTTCTCCTCTGACATCAAGCTTGATTTTGCCTCTTTGCAACTACCACCCACCGTTCCTCCTTCTGCCTTCTGGGGCCAAACACATTTAATCCCTCTTCCACATGACAGCCCTTTAAGTACTTGAAGATAGCTATCATATCCTTCTTCAGTCTTCTTTTCTCCAGGGAACCATCCCCCATTCCGGTAACAAATCCTCATGCCGATAGATGGGATATTCTACAGCTAAAGGAGCGCTCTAGTTGCAAATGTGGCGAAACTGTGGAAATCAGCAGAGACAAAAACAAAAAAGTTGTCTGAGTTGGTTTCTCTTTAGTAACAAAAGTAAAGTCAGGGCAGAAACTGGGATGGAGGGGTGCACTGATGTCTACAGTTTTGAGGGTGAGGAGATACCTCCCTGTCCAGCCTGTTATTATTTAAGAACTTAGGGCATACCCTTCTTGCAGGCAAATTTAAATATCATGAAACATTAAAACCAAAATAATACAGCAACGATCATCAACATTAAATAATATCAAGTTTCCTTGTTCTTGGTAACCCATCCAAATGTCCATTTAATCAGCATATTTCATCTTACATCTCAGCTGTTCCATGCAGTCATCTGGTCCCTGGAAACATCTTCCCTTGGGAATTCTGGAATAGGCCTCTTTCTCAGGGTAGCTCTGGAATGGGGTCCTCCCAGTAGATCAACTTCTCTGATTCCAAGTCAATTGCAGAGAGATTCCCTATTTACATTGCTAAAATCTACTAGTAACAAGGACTTAACACAATTAAGTACAATCGCCTAAATTTGGTTTTCCAGTAACTAGTTCATGTGGTGAAAACCAGCTCAGATCTTATGGAATTAACCTTATTATTGACAGAGCTATAAGAACATCTATTTAGGACCCCATAATTCCCCCCAAAATTTAGTGAAATTCCCCAGCTGATAAATGGTCAAAAGATATGAACAGGCAGTTTTTGGAGGAAGAAATTAAAGCTATCTATAGTCATGTGAAAAAATGCTCAAATTGCTATTGATTGGGGAGATGCAAATCAAAACAACTCTGAGGTACCACATCACACCTATCAGATTGGCTAACATGACAAAGTAGGAAAATGATAAATGTTGGAGAAGATGTGGGAGAGTTAGAACACTAATTCCTTGTTGGTAGAACTGTGACTTGATCCAACACTCTGGAGAGCAATTTGGAACTACACCCAAAAGGGCTACAAAAACGTGCATACCCTTTGACCCAGCAATATAGCTTCTAGGATTGTATCCCCAAGAGATCATAAAAAAGGGAAAGGGTCCCACATGTACAAAAATATTTATAGCAGCATTCTTTGTGGTGGCCAAGAACTGGAAATCAAGGGGATGCTCATCAACTGGGGAATGCCTGAACAAGTTGTGGTATATGAACGTAATGGAATACTATTGTGCTATAAGAAATGATGAACAGGAAAATTTCAGAGAGGCCTGGAAGGACTTATATGAACTGATGCTAGGTGAAAGGAGCAGAACCAGGAGAACTTCATACACAGTAATATCCACAGTGTGCGAGACATTTTTCTGGTAAACTAAGCCTTTCAGAGCAATGCAAGGACCTAAAACATTCCCAAAGGACTCTTGAGGCAAAACGCCTTCCACATCCAGAGAAAGAGCTATGGAATTAGAATGCAGAATGAAGCAGAATATTTCCTTTTTTATTATGTTTTGTTTTGTTTGGGTTTTTCTCATGGTTTCTCCCATTCATTTTAATTTTTCCATGTAACATGACTAATATGAAAATGTGTTTAATAAGAATGTGTAAAGACCACATATGATTGTATGCCATCTCAGGCAAGGAGGGGAAGAAAATCTAAGACTTATGGAAGTGATTGTAGAAAACTGAAAACAAATGAATTAATATGAAAATAAATAAATAAATGAAAGAAAATTCAGAGAATTTTAGTTTTTATATAACACTTACTCTTTCTATCTTTCCCTGAAACCTAACCAGATATAGAAGATGCCATTAACAGGATGAAGGAAGAATCATAAAAAAGGATCTATGAGGGCCTGACTTCGAAAATGAGTCCTTCTGTCTCTTGATATTATCAGAAAGAGAGGTTAAAATAGGAAAAAAAAATGACTCAAATTTTCTTTATAATTATTAACACAATTTTGAATGTAAAATCTTTGATCCAATTTTGAGAATTCATTACTGAAACATACTCATAGCCTTCATATTCCATTAGAAACATTCAGAAGCCAATCATTCACACATACACACACACATACATACATACATATGTGTGTGTGTATGTGTATCTTCTAGTCCTTAGAGAAAGAAGTCTAACCTCTAATCTTGTTGATTTCTCAAAGTGAGGTTTACTACTCCATTAAAATGTAAAACTTTTGCATCTTTATTGTATCCTCCTCTTTTGATGATCTATATCATCCTCATACCAAAGGACGAGATACTTTAAGAACCTAATCTTATACATAATGTTATATATACATATACATATATATACATATATATGCATACACACACATATATGTACATATATATAAAACATTTAGCAAGGGCCTGGCAAGGCCAAAAACTCATTTACCAGGTTGTGTAGGATATGGAGATGACCACAAATTCAGATTAGAAACAGTATGATATTTCATATTTGCATCCTATTATAGTAAGAGATATTTTGGTATTAATCTATTAATTAATAGATTTAGTATCATAATGACAGTCCTTAGGCTCAAAATTACTTTCTAGCAAGGGCTGGTGGCCTATGATATGCATACCAAAGATGGTAAAGTAGATGGGAAAGAGAGTTGGGCATCTGGCGGGCAATAATGTCCCTTTGAGGTCTGTACTGTAGTACTAAGAATATTAGCTTTGCTACTTGTGTCCTGTATGACCTTGAGCAAGTGTCCTTACTTCTTTGTGTCTTAGTTCATCACCTATAAAATGAGGGGTTGGGCTGGAAAATCTGAAAGGTCCCTTTCAGCTCTACGGTCATGATTGTATAATAATCTCCTGGTTCACGATGATCTTGTCATAGTCCTGAGCATTTCCCCCTCAGTTTCATTCCTCTTCCATGTCCTCTCAAAAAAGTACAAGAGGAGAAATGGAAGGTAAATTGGTAGAATGATAAAGAAAGAGAAATAAAAGGATTCTGAAACAGGATGTGAATTTCTACATGAGGCTCTTCAGCAGGAGATGGGATAGCCAAGGCAGAACAGAAGAGTTTGATGGTTCCAGATCCCTTGAAGATGCTATAAAATTCTATGTATGAAATATATCTCCCCTACCCTAAGTAGTAGTATTTCCAACTTCCTAAAACTACAGAAAACCTACAGAAGAAACATTAGGTACCAGGATTACAGAATCACAGAATTTCAGATTTGAAATGGACCTTAGTGGCCGTTGAATCCAACCCATATCCCCATCCTCTGCCTATAAGGAATCCCCATTTAAAAATATTTATTTCATTTTTAATTTCTGGAATAAAACAAGCATTTCCATAATGTAGTATAATAAAAAAGATAATTACAAATTGATTGTGCAACTTTCTATTCCTTTTAAATATATAATAAAATTATTGTGTAAATTTATCTTTTTTCCCTTCCCTCCCTCTTCCTAGACTAGAGATGGCTACTATTAGACATAGGTGTGTGTGTATGTGTGTGTGTGTGTGTGTGTGTGTGTGTGTGTAATCATTCCATACACACTTCTATTCATCAATTCTTTCTCTGGACACAGTTAGACTCTTCCTCCATATGTCTTTTGTAGTTAATTTGGGTATTTATAATAGTCAAAATGACATATTCAAAGTTGTTCTTAAAACAATATTGCTGTTACTGTATACAGTGTTCTCTTGCTTCTGCTTTTTCCATTCTTCATTATTTCTTGCAAGCCTATCCAAATTTTTCCAGATCATCGAGCTCATCATAGCATGCACATTTACTGATCGTCTTGTGTTTATTCTTCTCTCTCAAAGAGGACCATAACCCCATGGAGATGATGACATGACTTGCAGCTGACTTTGATTTGAGTGAGGTCAACAAACTCACTTTTTCCTCCAAAGTCATCTGGTTCCAGTGGTCAGGTATTCCTCAGGATGACTGGAGATGGCCTAGGATGCAAAGACCTCCAAGGAGGATGAATCACACAATTTCAGAACTGGAAAAGCCTTCAGTGATCATCTAGATCAACACATACCTGAAATGCTATCCCCACTCCAAATACTAGATGGGTACTCATCCAACTTTTGTTTGAATACCTCCTATGAGAAGGAAGTCACCAGCTCCTGAGGCAGCCCATTCTGTTTTTGGATACTTCAATCATTAGGATAATTTTTTTCTTTCTCTCCTGACCCTGAGTTCAAATTTGCCTTTTTGAAATGTCTGCTCATATATCTCACTTCTGCTTTCTTGCATTAATCCAAATAAATCTAATCTTTCTTTCATATGACAGTCTTTTGAATACCTGAAGATGCTATAATGTCCATCTTGAAGTTTTCTTTTCTCAAGACTTCTTTTCTCCATCTCTAATTCCTTAGTTGATCCTCATATGGCATAATCTTGAGGTCCTTTGCCATTCATTCTTTCTTCTTTTAGATGTTTCTAGCTCATTAATGCTCTTTATAAAATGTAGCATACAGAACTAAGGTTGACTATATTAGGACAATCACATATGGACATGTGGCAAAATTGCTTAGGTATAGAACTCCCAGCATCCACCATTGAATACTCCAGTCCATTGCCCACTACAGCTTCCAGGACTACACAATAGTCCTCCTTCTTCTTCTAGTGATACCTACTGGGGCACCCTTTACTTTGCTTCTTCATATGTCAGGAAAAAGTTGGGGAGAGAAATAAAACTTTTCATTTATGGAGCACTTGTAGTATACTTGACCTTGTCTAGTACTGATTCCAAAGTACTTCAAGAATCTTACCACCATTTCTAGTACAAGTAAGAAAATTATCTCAGAGGATCCCAGTGAACCTGTCCAAAGATGCAATAAAATGAAGAATGAAATGAAGAAAAGAAGGCAAGCTCTCTGAATTCCAATACAGTAGTTAGATACACTAGGCCCAAATATGGAAATGAAGGAAAATTTTTAAACAAACAAACAAAACATCTCACAAATACGCTTGCCACAGGTAATCTGTTTCAACAGAAACCATGACAACAGAAAGAAAGGCTTCATCGGGTTTTTCAGAGCTTTCCTTTCTTGATGTGTTTATCATGCTGTGACCTTGGCAAGAATAGGAGTTAGAGAAAAAAAATAAATGGTTTCCCCATATTGCAGAAAAATTGTACCAGTATAAGTGGTTAACGTTCTTTTTATACCCTTCAATTTAATTGTGGAGACCCTAATTTAAAGCTACATGTGGGCAAATTTTGTAGGAACCCTACACAAGATTGAAGTGTACTCTAGGCCACTGTAGTGGTGAGCATGCATTACATTCCAGATGACATCAACTTGATTGGAAAGAGTTGGAATTGGGGACATGGAGAAGACCAGGAATAAAAGTAATCTTGGAAAATTAAAGGAATATAGGGGGAAAACTTCAATATGTTATAAGAGAGGATATTTGAAGAAGCAGAAAAATGAATTATTGCCTCATTAATCTGAAGTTGCATTACTGGCAACCTCAATTATTTGGAAGATCACTAGCTACTAGAGGTATACTGGAGGAAAACAACTGTTTCAAAGCTTATGCACTATATGTAGCCTCTCTGTTTCCCTCCTCCTATATTCCAGGCAGAAATTCCAGGCAGAAAAATTAAAGGTATTTTAAAAAATGGGATTGGTAATCTGATTTTCCCCTGTACAACTGGTACTAAATTCCAGACTGATATGGATGTGGGTTGCTACGTCTAGTGCTGTTTGTGGATGTGGATAAAATGCTGCCAGAAGTGGAAACTACTAAAAAGTGATAATGAGTGGAGGAATAAATTTATCATAATGAACACAAATAACCAATTATAAATCAGGCTAGGGTTAGTTAGTGCAAGGGTGCTAGTCTGTTATATATACATCAGTAACTTCCAGGACATATTGGATAATGCATTGACCATGAATCAGTAACATTATACTAATGTGCTTAATTGTAGATAATAGGTTCCAGATGGGGGAATTGAGGTTTCTGCTAGAAGTCCATTGGATAACAAGTTGATGTATGTTGGAAATCTTCTAACATGATAGAAAATTTTAGGTAGTAGATTCCAAATGAGGTGAAAGGTGAGGTATTGTTAGTAAAAGCTAAAACACCGGGAAGTCATAGCTGATAGAGTAGGAGGAGAGAGATTAATTAATGCAAATATCTAAGGGAGATTAGTTAATACATTGTATATTGTAACATCTCTCAAGTCATATCCAAATTGACCTGGAGTCAGCAGTATTACCCTAGGATACACCAATAGAAAACGTCCTATTTGCTTCTTTTTTTAACATTAAAAATGACTTTAAAATTTTTGTAATCTTTTGTTTCTACATCTCCTTCATTTCTGATTATATTGCTCTGCTCCCCAGTCCACAAAACCATCTCTTACAATGATTTTTTCCAAGGGAAAGAAAGAAAAAAGGAAGTTAGTCAACAAAACTAACTGATAGATCAACCAAGTTTGCAGTACCTTTTCTCTGCTTCACATTTAAAAGAAAGGAAGAAAAAAGAAAATACATTTTAAATTTCTTCTTTGAGGACATTGATCGTTATAGTTAGTTGTTTAGGTTGCATGAAAATAGTTATCCCTTCCACATCGAGATTTTCCCCATTGTGATTTCAATATATTGTGGTTTGGTATAAGAAATTAAATGGAAATTTTGGGGGAGTTTTGTAGGAGTCGCAGATGATATACAACGGCCATCAAATGACAGAAAAAGTTTAGAAACTCATAGGTATAATATTGTATATTTTATCTTTTGATGCCATAATAATTCAGACTTCTTCTCTGGCACAAAGAGAGGGCCAAAATATTTTACATGGATTTTCCAGATAAGCGGCTACTGTGTCTCTAACACCAGAACGTGGAAGGGATAACTGTAGGTTGCTGAACTTGCAGTCAGGAACACCTGAGTCTGAATTCTGCCTCAGGTACACTTACGAGTTTAGTGATCTTGGACTTGTTACTTAAATCTTTTATTTTCAATTTCTTCATTTGTAAATTATAATGGCATCTCATAGAGTTATGATACTCAAAGGAAATAAGATCTGTAAAGTACTTTTCAGACCTTAAAGCCCCACGTAGAAGCTAGCAATTAAAAATGATTTTCATTTCCATCATTGTAGTCATGGCATAAATTGTTCTATCTCTGATCTTTTCTTCTTTTTTTTTTTTGCATCAGTTTGCATAAGTGAACTTTCCACTCTTCATATCTCCTCTTTCTTAGGCACAGTAATATTCTATTAGATTCACATTTCAGAATTTGTTTAGTCATTACTCAATTGTGGGCATTTACTTTGTTTCTAGTACTTTGCTATCAAAATGACCTTCCTAGACAGATAAAAGGAGAGGCAGAGTTAGGAAAGTTGAGAAAAGGTTCCTCCTTATCTTTTATTTTATTTTTTTTTGTAATGGTCCCCAACCTCAATTCACAATTGTCATCAATCATTTACCAAGCATTTATTAAGCACCTTCTCCAGTCAGCTACTATGTTAAGTACTAGGAATTTTTCTTCTGTTACATCCAACTTTTTGTGACACTATTTGGGATTTTCTTGGCAAAGAATGGTTTCCCATTACCTTCTCCAGGTTGTTTTATGAATAATGAAATGAGACAAAAGGTTAAATGTCACACAGTTCACATAGCTAGTAAGTGTCTGAAACTGGATTTGAACTCATCTCCCCCTGACTCCAGACTTGGTGCTCTATCCACTACTCCAGCTAGCTTCCCTGCGAGGAATACAAAGGCAAAAGTGAAGCCATTTCTACTCATAGGCAGTGTAGGAAGGGCAGAAAGTACTTCTAGCTCAGAGACTTTCCTCCACCCCAAGAGTTTGAAAGGGTTCCTTTAGTCCAATTCAAAAGCTTAGATCTCACCAAGCTATGGTGTGCCTTTTGCTCCAGTGAATGAATTAACAGATTGCTAAGCACTGTGAAAACATTCCTATCTTGATCCAACTTAATTTTAGTTATCATCACCCTAAAACAATGCTTAGGCTTTAGAGCCTCCCTACAATGTAACTGGGGTAGCTAGAAGGCTCAATGGATAGAGCACTGAATTCAGAAAGACCTGAGTTCAAATCCAGCCTCAGACACTTACTAGTCACATAACCACTGTTCGTTTTCATCCACTGGAGAAGCAAATGTTGAACCACTCCAGTATCCTTGACAAGAAAACCTCAGGGCCAGTATAGTCCATGAGGCTATGAAGAATTGGATACCACTGAGTAATAACAAAAGTGTTATCTGCCTTGGGTGGGACATTTCCCTAAGCACTTACTGGACCTGATACATATAAGGATCAAGTATTATCTGGCTCATTTTGGAATATCTTAAAGTTTAGAATATGTAGAAATCATGAGAAAAGATTCTGTCATACACCTCACTGATCAGACCCTCACTAAAACAAATAAAATAAAATTTGGGATTCTATAGTGGAAGAGGGATTGGGCTCTTGGAAGGGAAAGATAATTAAAACAAAGAATAATTTGGATATGTACTGAATGAAGCTGAAGATGACAGAGTAGCAAGGAACAAATAATGACAATGCTAGAATTTCAAACAGACTTGGGTTAAAATATTGGGCTGAATCTAAGAAATCTAAATTTATGGCTAAATATGGTTAGAATAAATGCAAAATTTTGGACTTAAATTTTAAAAAAAATTCACAAATCCAAAGTGAGAGAGGTATGGCTAGAAAACAGTTCATTTGAAAAAGATCCTGTCGTTTTGAAACTCAATATGAATTAACAGCAGATTGTGGCCACCAAGAAAGCTAATGCCATCTTGGCTTTATTTAAGAAGCCCTTTGTGTCCAGGCCTAGAGAGGTGTTAATTTTACCATGCTCTGCCCTGATCAGAACACATCTGGAATACTATGTACAGTTTTTCTCACTGTATTTTAGAAACGATATTGATAAGAAAATTCAGAAAATGGTACCCAGGACGGCACAGGACCTAAAGTTCATACCATATAATGATTCAATTTCAGTCTCAATTTACTTATTTGGAACTGTCAAATGCATAATAACAGATTTAGAAAGTATCTTCCCAAAACATACTTGTTCATATTAAAAAACAAATACCACAGGGTCTATCACCCTGTCTTAGAAGAAGATTAATGCTTCTTCATCAAAAAGCAGAAAGAAGATTGATAGATGTTTTCAGAGAGAAGATACACAGGCTTGAAACTGACAAACACTTCTGGAACAGAGATCATTTTATCCCAAAATAGAAAAGCCTGGAAATGGGTGCTTGCCATTGGATCTGTTGCAGGTGACAAAAAGTGGTTTCCTTTTGGAAAGTTCATGAAACTTCTAAGATCTGAAAATAGAATCAGAGAGCCATCCATGGACTACATCCACAATGAAATTAACAATCAGTTAAACAAAGAAGCACACAAGAGACGGCTGAGTCATATGGATTTGTTTATTAAAAAGGAGAGGATAAGGAATATCTCTCTCAGGATAAGGGCATTGATGCAGAATATTGCAGAAGGGCTGTTTATATCAGGACAGCTAGGTGACACGATGGACAGAGCACTGGGCTTGGAATCTGAAAGACTCATCTTCATGAATTCCAATCTGGCCTTACATACTTACTAACTGTGTGACCCTGAGTAAGTCATTTAACCCTGTTTGCCTCAGTTACTCAATTGTAAAATGAGCTGGAGAAGGAAAGGCAAACCATTCCAGTATTTTTGCCAAGAAAACTTCAAAACGGGGTCACAAAGTTTAGTCAGACACAACTGAACACACCTGTCATATCTGTCCTTTAGGGGCCTAGACTTATTGATCAGTGCAGATTATTCAGAGAAAAAAACCCAGCAGTATATCCCTGCAAATTGGAAAAAAATTGTAGTACCTACAAAATCCCAAGCAGAATACAAACTGGCAGTCAAAAGTTCACGTTAGAAGCTTGCTGTCTTTCATAAACAGACAACAAATCTGTCTACTATAAATATAGACCTAAAATACCCTGACAGTTTGACAGGTAAAATATACCGGGAATGAAGCATTATCACCAAAGAAATCTCGATTACAATTACCCAGACATTCTATTAATCCATAAAAATTAAGAACCCTGATGCTGCCATACCAAATATCTATGATTTCCAAGTTACAAGGAATGAAAAGCTTTAAAAAATACATTAAGACATTGAGGAAGAAACAAAATCACAAAGAAAATAATAAAAAAAAAACTGCACCATCCGTATTATCCTACTTATTACTGGAGTTGTCCTGAAAAATTTCAATGAGCTTACAGAAGGTGAGGTTATATTCCAAAACCTTTACTGAATTACAGAAGCAGTGATAGCTACTTGTAAACTAACTTGTTCAAAAATAAGCATAAATAGCGATATGTAGGACTGTTTCTACCTTAACTCCAAGGAATACAGTGAGAAGGATGTGCTAGTACTACACTTCTTCTACTACTATTACTACCACCACCACTACCACTACCACCGCAACCACAACCACCACTACTTTGTTATGATAGAAATACATCACTGGATTTACTGAATGAAACTGATATTATCTTATGACTGCATAGATCATAAAAATTACAGGAATCTAAGGGTGGAACCAAAAGGCATTTCATAGGCAGCATTTACTTGAAATTAGTGCACAATATGTTGACAAATATTCACTGAACAAATAGTAGAGTTCAGTGAATTAGCTTACAGACACAGGGGGATTGATGATAGTGACACTAACAGATTATTGCTACAGGAAACAAGAGAAACCTCCTTCTTAAGGAATCTGTAGTTATTGAATTAAAAAAATAAAATACTAGAACTGGAATATTATTGCAAATATAGCTATTGCCCATAATCACCCTGATGTAACATTGACCCATGAAAATTTAAAAATGTCTTCAATATTTGTTGTCATGGTGAACACATAACCTCCAAACAATATGGAATAAAAAGTTCTGTAAATATAGATACCTACCAGAAGAAATCAAAGTTATGTTGGAATAAGAAGAAATGTGTATAAGATATTTCAAGGAGGCAAATAAAAACTTGAGAAAGCTTCTCAATAATTAGAATTAACAAAATAAAATAGGATGTACTGCCTTGGTGTTCTAGTAAGTTGCTCCTCATTGGAGATCTTCTAGAAATAACTGGATGGATGATCTATTACTAGTTAGGTGAGGGAGATTTCTATTCAGGTATGGGTTGGACTAGATGATCTGTTGGGTCTCTTTCAACCTCAAATTCTGGACTCTGCTTTTGTGTTTAAATGGCTAATAAATAAAACCTATAAGAAAAGGTGAAATTAAAGCGAGGGAGATCATTCAGTAGTCACAGTAACAGAGAAATGAAGATGAAAGAAAACTTAATAACAGTCTTCAAATAACAATAATTCAATCCTTCCTGCTCTGCTGTGTTTCAGCTCTCTTCTTCCTCCATTGTTACTCCCATTGGTAACTTTTTCCTACGCTGCATCCTTCTCTGGACTTTGCCACCATACTCCTCAGTGGGCATCCCTCCCCCTGCTTCTAGATCTCCCCCATTGGAATATAAACTTCTTGAGAGCAGGAACTATTTGTATTTGTTTCCCTGAACAGTGCTTGGTATGTAGTAATCTCTTAATAAATGCTTGTTGACTTGTTGACAATAATAATGATAATAGCTCTATGCATATAGCATAATAGTCCTTTAAGGATTGCAAAGAACATTCCATACATTATCTGCTTTGAGCTTCATAAAGACTGAATAGCTTCTGCTTGAATTATCTTAGGAATATTCTGAAGATTACCTTGCATGATATGGTACTGAACAGTGAAGTCCTCTCTGGAGCATTCCAATGCTATTGCAGAGGCTAAAACTCTGATGGGTTGGCCATAGAACCTGAACGCCAAAATGCAGGATTACCTAAAGGACTATTTTACGGAGGGCTTACACAAAGTAAGTAATCACACTGAGGTCAGAAGAAGTGACACATGGACACTCTCAAGGTCTTCCTAAAGAACTTTAGTATTGATTGAGACATGGGAGACACTGGCACAGGACTGCTCAACATGGAGAGCCCACATCAAAGAAAGCACTGGGTCTAAGAGCAAAGCAGAATCACAAAGGAGACATGAACCACACAGCTCCAGAGACATCTCCATCTCAAATGTTCTAATGGACTATTTGTGCCTGACCTGTGGTAGAGTGTTCTGAGATCATACTGGACTGGTCAGCCACAGCAGCCCACACTGTCATCAGACCTCAACATCGTGCTGTCACTGGTCCTCTTCGAAAACAGACTAACAACATCTGGGAAGTGTTAAAACAAGGCTTCTTAACCTTTATGATATTCTAAGACCACTTTTAGCAGTCTGGTGAAACCTATGGACACAATAATGTTTTTAAATACATTAAAAATATATAGGATCACAAAGAAAACCAATTACATTGAAACACAATTTTATATGTTTATATTGTATGTACACATGTATGTGTATATGTACATGTATACATATACATACACACAAATATGTACAGCAAGTTAATATACTCCAGGTTAAGAATCTGTATAGGTATCATTACCCCATTTTCCAGATGAGGAACCTCAGGCTCAGAGAGGATAGGGGACTTTTCAGTCATCACACAGCCAGTGAATGTCAGAGGTAGGGTTTGAACCATGGTTTCCTAGCTTATAAGTCCTTTATACAGAGGATGGTGAGTATTTCTCATTTTCAATGAAAAAATAATAAAAAAGAAACTATCTTCCAACTATAGCATGAGGAATTTACATTAAATTTGATTAGTTGCCTAATCAAAAAAACCATTGGACATTTTGGTGGGTCATCCAGGAGTCTCATTTTCTCGAAGTCTAATAATGCATCAATCTTCCTCTGCCTGTGATGGTTAAATGTGATCAGTATTGGGGCTTGGGCAGGGTAGAGGAGGAGGAAGTTTAACTCCCTTCACCGTTCTGGTCTCTATGGTTGGTGGTCTTCAGGCTAAAGGGATATAATCCAGTAATATGATTCTCTCATCACCTTGAATACAAAGCTGAGGCAGAAGCCTCTGCCATCAAAAGTTATATTTCAGGTACACAAAAACCAGAGGAAATGAGTTAGTCTCAGTCCAGTGACTGAGGAAAAAAGGAAAGAAAAGACTCCTGCCTTCTGTGGAACTGTGCAAACCTCAAAGAATTCACCCTGGGCACAGCTGCACCACACCTGCACCCCTCAGCACAAAACAGCAAACACCTCAGAGCGGAGGGTGTTTGCAAGTCCAATAGTCCTCTAGAAACCATCCTATTAAATGAGATTGTCAGGGCAGAGATAAGGGCAGACACCTGGTATTTTACTTCCCCAAACTTTTTACTTCTGACAATTCTTTCTAAAAAGACACCCCCACCTTTCCTGGGTCCCCTTAATATCAACGATTTCTGTCTGAGATCATCTCCACTTTCTCTGCTACGTCTTGTTTGTACTCAGTACTTTGCATTTTGTTTCTCCCAGTAGATTGTGAGTTCCTCAAGGGAAGGGGCTGGTTTAACCTTTCTTTGTATTCCCAGCATAGTCCCTGGCACGTAGTAGGTGCTTAATAAATGCTTTGACTTGACCTACCAAAATGGGCCTTATGGTAGAAGAGATTTGAGTGTGGTGAGACTCAAGGGCATGACCTAATATATGACCATTTCACTAACCTAATTTTTATTATTTTTATTATTTTATTATTCTTTTTATTTATCTTCTTCTTCTTCTTATTGTTCATCCTTCATTCTTGAAAAGGACCAGTGGGATCAAGGGGTGAGGTCTTGGCTTATATGTGAATTGTATTTAAGTGAAGCCGAGTTGTACTAAGTCATTAGCCTCAGTTTCTCTCCCAGAATCATCAAAGTCCAGTGGCAAGACAAGCCTGAATGACTAGTGATGGCCCAGGATGCAGTGGATGACCTTGGCATCTTTGATGTCTGCCCAAGCTCTAAGCACCCCACAGTGCCTGCTTCAGCCACCTTCATGGCTGAATAAATTGTTCTCATCTATCTATTTCACCAGGGGAAGTCTTCCCATGCTTGAGGAAGACATCCTTGTAACTTGTCAATGGGTTTGAGGCCTGTCAGTTACCATTTAGCCCTTTGGTTTGAGAAGGTTTTACTCTAGCAGGATCTAGACACTCTACCACTCTAGCTTCTTGGTTTCACGGGTGAGAGCCGAGTGATCAGTGGACACCAAAGGTGAATACGTAGCCCATTTCAGGTCTTGGTAAGCCATTTTGCCACAGGTGCTAGTCATCTTTGCACATCTCATATACCCCACAACTTAGGCTAATCAGCTTGAGTCAGAAGTAGGATGGAGCTCAGGAAAGGAGTGATTCACCACCTCTATCAACAAACCCTTCCTGCACTCAAACCCTTTGCAGAAATGTCACATTTTAAGCATCCCTGGGACAAATTTTTGGACCCTAGATGGGCAAGGTCTTGCCTTAAATCTAATGGATTACTTCTCCTGATGTCTGAAACCCAATTCCAGAGAGGCATTTTCTTGTTAGATAATTATGGTGAATCAACATTCATCCCTTGGTTTAAAAAAAGTTCTTTTAAAAAAATGTATTTTGGACTATAATATTTAAAGCTCCAAGTCCTATGTACATACCAAGGGGTCAGCACATACTATATCCAATCAACTCTTCTTTATGCTGAACCCCCTGCACACACATATTGAAGATACACAGTAAAAGTAGCATTTTTAGAGATAATTTAAATTTCACTGCTATCAAGATTGCATGAAGTTATATGGAGACAGTTATTCTTTGAATATTTGTGAGAATTGACTGTCAACTAGCCCCATGAAGCATTCCGTTTCGATGGATAATCCTCTCGTTCCTGATTATTCTTTTCTCCTTGGGCATTTTGGCTTGGTAAATTAATCTGGGTCCTGATTTTTTATTTAATTTTGAAAAGAAGAATATTTAACTCTGTGACAATAGTAGATCTGTATGGTGAGTTCCCTTTTTCCATAAATGTTTATTGAACTTCTTAGAAGTAAGTTGGCTTTTATTGAACTTGAAGTTCTCCCAGAGAAACAGGATTAGAGAGGACAGCTAGATTCCAAGGTTTGTCCACAAAAGCACATTTAACCCATCCTGTAGCTGAAAGAGTACTAAAATGTAAGCAGAAGAAGAGAACACTGAGCCAGGAAAGTCAGAAGATGACCTGTATCTGACTCCTGGATTCATAACTTACTAGTCATAGGACCTCAGGGAAGTCCCTTAGAGCTTCAGATTCTTCATCTGTAACAACACTGTGTATATGTACAGAACATAAGTGTCATGTGTTCGATAGGGCCTGTTTGAAAAATGTTCTTACTGTCTTAGGGCACTTCACATATACTTATTAGTTAAATGACAACTTAAAATGGCAACATCTAGTGCCTTCGGAATTCAAATAATATTACTCAGTGATGATGGAGAAGAAATACAATCAAATGCTCAACTCAAAGGCAGATGGACACATTGCTGTTAATAATAATTATTTTAGGGTAGCTCAAAGGTTTGACCAAGCCTACGATAAACAGACCATCAAGTAACCAGAATTTTTTTTCTCCTCTTTCAAATTTTTTGGAGAAAGTGAGCGGCAAATCTCAAAGAAGCTATCTCCCATTCAGAATGTGCCTAAAAAAGTACCGAAAAAGTCAACTTCTACTGAAGAGTTTGTCCTCTATCAGTCCATAGCCCTGGTTCCATCTTTTACTTACACAATCTGAGAAATGGTCACTAGAATCATAAAAGAATTGCATTCATGTAAGGCAGACTAAATGCTGTTCAATCTGCTGTATACTAAGGCAGGGAACTGATGATAGTATTTATAAATACTCTTAGCAAGAAAAATGCAAACAGAAAGGATTTTCCAGAGAATAATTCCAACTTAAACTGGAAATGAAATTAATCATGCCACCCTATTCACTCTGGTTAATTGAAGTTTTACAGTAACAAGAAAGACATATGTCGGAGGGCACAAATGTATTAGATCAGTGAAATTTCAGATAATTGATATGTAATTCAAAACATGTACATGAATTTTTGATTCTTTTCCTTGGCTATTCAACAACCCCCACACCTAAGAATATAGAATTGTATCTCTTGATATAGCCTGGTGTTTTAACTTGTCATCAATCCCTCCCTTTCTTTCATGTTTCTGCGAGGATTTAAAACTAAAATCTCTCTAAGTGCTGTATTATTAATAGTAATAATAGCTAGCATTTATATAACAGTTTAAGATTTGCAAGCCATTTGGAAAATATTTTATCCTCACAGCAACCCTGATGACAGATACTGTTATTATCATTCCAGACTTACAGATGAGGAGCTAAGGTAAACAGAGGTTAAGGGACTTGGCTAGGACCATGTAAGTATGTGAGGTTACATGACAATAATCATAAAATCTTAGCATTTATATAGTATCTACTATGTGCCAGGCACTTTATAAATATCTTGTTTGACTATCATAACACCCACAACAGGTGGGTGCTATTATTATCCTCATTTTATAATTGAAGAAACCGAGACAAACAAGTGACTTGCCCAAGGTCACTTAGGTAGTAAGTATCTGAGGCTAGATTTGAACCCAGTTCTTTGCTTCTGGGCCCAGAGCTCTGTCCACTACACCAATTAGCTGCTTTTATAAACGTAGAAACAACTTTAAACATATACAATCATATTTTCATATTTCATTATATAGCCTACTTCAGGTAATTAAGAAATCAGTCAATCAATAATCAAGCATTTCTTCAATGTCTACTTGTGCGGTTACTGTGCTATGTGCTACAGGGACAAGTAAGTGAGATGGTCTCTGCCCTCAAGGAACTTGCATGCTATTAATGAGATGATATTTGAAAAATGCTTTGCACAGTGCCTCGTATGCAGTAGGTCCTTAATACATGCTTGTTTTCTTTCCCTTCCTCCCTCAGCAAACATTGCTTAAATACCTACTGTCTTCCATGCACTGTCCTTGGTGCTAGGGAGTACAAAGAAAGGAGCAATGACTCAGCACCTCCCGCAGTAGCCAATGGAAAATTGGGAATCATTCATTTTTTTCTCATCTCAAGTCCAAATTTGTCTGTTTGACACTTCTACCCATTTCTCCTAGTTCTGATCATTGGAGCTGGGCTCGGTCATCAGAGAGGCAGCTATGTGGGATAGTGGATAGAGTGTCAGACTTGGAATCAGGAAGACCTGAGTTCTGATCTTGCCTGACACTTAGTAGCTATATGACTTTGGGTCAGTCAATGCCATTTCTCTCAGCCTCTGTTTACTCATTTGTAAAGTGCAGAATATTAACAGTGGCAAATCACTGCAGTATCTTTGCCAACAAAACCTTAAAACATAGTCATGAAGAATTGAACATGACTGAAATGACTGAACAACGGTGATCACAAAAAAATAATAGTCCCTCACTTTATAAGGTTGCTGAGAGTCTTAAATGAGGTAACACAGGTAAGGCACTTTGTAAATGCCAGCTATTAACTCTTACTAAAAAGGGCTTAAGTGACCAGCCCAACTTCACCGAGGTAGCTGGTGATAGAACCAGTATTGGCACCCAGGTCCTCTGATTCCCAATCTAGTGTTCTTCCCAACTACCACCCAGTATCTCTGATGGTTCTTCTGGGCCAGGATGTAGTGGAACATTAACTCCCACCCTCTCGGGGTGCCAAAGGGGGCCGTTGTGACTCAGCCACAAAGTAATGGAACAGATTTGGGGCTGTTGGAGCTAAGTTTACCCTCAGGCAGATTGATCTGGGACCCAGCTGTGGGCCCTTTGGGCAAGGAGGATATAAAAACAGTTTTAAGATTTTGGCAGAGAGCTCCTGAGACCTCAGGGAACTGCCTTACTGAATCCTTTCAATCTGCTCCCCGACTGTTCTGGCCTGCTTTTACCTTCGTGGATTGCCTTTTACCACCATGGGAACAGTTTGTCCCTGGGGGCTAGGGAGAAGTTGTTTATTTGAACCCTCAAACTGTGCATGGTCCATTGCACCGGAGATGAAGGAAGCCACAACCCAGACCGTTGTCCTTCACCTTCCCTTATTGCTGTTGCCATCTCACACCATCACAAAGAGGGATTTCCTGGATCTCCCTAGTATCAACCAGGGAAGGATCAGGTGGCTGTTTCAGTTTTGAGTCATTATATATATATATTGGATTCTACATAATTAGGTTTAAAGAAGAATCTTGCATGCTCTCTAGAACGCTTTAGAATACTGGACAAGGGTGAGGCCACTCTTTGGAGGAATAAGTGACTTTCACTTTTGTAAACTCACCAAAGGAAAAAAAGGGGGGGGCGGAATTTGCCCCAAAATGTCAGATTGAGATAAATTCTTTATAGCAGCCACTTTAGGAGGAGGTTTTTAAGGGGAACAATGGAGAAGCAGGTTTCTCCCCTCCACAACTCACCTCTAAAAGTTGTGGCTGTTTTCCTAGTAGAAGAGTCCTGTTATTTTCGCAAACAGAAAGACTACATAAAAATGTCAGAAAGAAACTACTTTCAAAGAAAGAAATAGAAACAGACTCTCTAAAGGGATCTATGGGGGATAATTATCAGAGCTCTTGGTAGAGCCAGATGACTGATTTAAAGTTATTGTTTCTCTAAATTCTGCAAAACAAAATGGAAGAAAATAGGAAGAAGAAAGGGAAGAAAGGGGAAGGAAGAAAGGAAGGGAGGAAGGGAAGAAGGAAGAGAGAGGAAAGAAAGAAGGAAGAAAGGAGGAGAGGGAAGGAGGAAGGAAGGGGGAGAGAGAAGAAGGAAGGGAGGGGAGAGGAAAGAGAATAAAGGAAGGGAGGAAAGCTAAAAGGAAGGAAGAAAAGGATGGAGGAAGGGAGAAAAGTAGGGAGGGAAGGAGGGGGGAGGAAGGAAAGGAGGAAGGAATGAAGATAATTATCATGCTTTGCCAATAGTCAAGACATTCCTTCATAAATATAAGACTTTCAAAGTTGGATTTTTTTCTCTTCCAAGTACCTCAAATCTTTTCACTAATGCATGAAAAATATCACTTTGTCTTGATAAAAACCATTAGGATGTGGTATGTCATGTGTGAGGAGCAGAGAGAAAGCCAGTTTGACTTAATCATGGAGTGCAGGAGGCAGAGTAACGTCCCTCAGAATGGAGGGGCTTCAACACTGACCAAGAGCCATTGATCCTTTAGAGGCAGGAGATAGAAAACAATAGGTGGATGATGATTGTATCATTTTCAGGACTAGAAGAAGATGGAAGGACCTTGCCCTGCTCAAGATTGTTGGTTCCACTTTAGTTCAGCCAGTAAGGCCATTCTCTGACAGCTGTTCATCTGCTGACTCACCCAGATGAGTGGGGATGACTGAATACCTAGCTGACAGGTGTCTATTTTACAGCCAAAGACTATGGCTTCTATAAGTGATCTTGTGTGTGTGTGTGTGTGTGTGTGTGTGTGTGTGTGTGTGTTACAGATACAGAGACAGAAACACAGAGATACACAGAGATAGATGGGGGAGAGGGAGAGAGAGAGAGAGAGAGAGAGAGAGAGAGAGAGAGAGAGAGAGAGAGAGAGAGAGAGAGAGAGAGAGAGAGAGGGAGGGAGGGAGAAAGAGAGAGGGAGGGAGGGAGGGAGGGAGAAAGAGAGAGGGAGGGAGGGAGGGGTGAGGGGGATGGGTAGCTAAAAGTAACCCAGTCACACTGGAGGAAAATAAATGTTTCTGATTCTTTGGCTATCATCCAAATTACTTTCCATCAAAAGAGCCCCTCTCCTCCCCAATAATCCTGCAAAAGCATCAGACCCTTTCCCAAGATCAACATGAAGCAGTCTTATAAGGTCCCTCTCATGAATCAATCTTCTCAGTTTTCTGAGTCTAACTCTCCTTGGCAAGTCACTTGACCCCTTTGACACTCAATGTCCTCAGCTCTAACATGAGTATGGTCTGTCAATCTACAAGCCTTTATTAAGGACCTTTGATGCAGTGTGGTGTGGTGGAAAGGACATGTGATTTTGGCATCATATAAGCTGAGTTTTAGTCCTGGATCAGCCATTTTCTACCCCTGTGTCCTTCGGCAAGTCACTAAAGTTGGGCCTCTGTTTCCTTATCTGTAAAATGGGGTAATTGTATTAGATGGATGCTGAGATCCCTTCTAGCTCTAAATCGATAAACTCATGATCCTATGAGCTGGGAACTGTTCCAGGGACTGGGGGTACAAATTTGAAAGTGAGACAGACCCTGTCCTTAAGGACTTTATCCTTTATTGGTGGCCTCAAAGGTCCTTCCACATCCAAGTCCATGAACCTATGATGCTTTGCTAACTGTCCCAGGTTTGCACAGTAGTCTCTTATACCATGCCTGTTTTTTTTAAACATTTTTAAAATTAATGTTTTAAGTTCCAAATTCTATTTCTTCTTCCCTCCCTCCCCCAGATGACAAGCAATCAGATATGATACCTATTCATTTTTAAAGTGACATTTTCCCATAATCACAAAGTTTCAAATAGATTGATCTCAGCCTGTAAGTGCCATGACAAACTCTTTAAGAGTAATCGAATTTGAAGATATATTTGTATTCTCGGTGCCTAGCACAGTGCCTGGCAAAACAGTAGATGGTGAATAAATTGTCTATTTTTTAACTGACATGTCCACAGGTAGGTTGGTTTCCTTTTCTGAGCTATGACCCACCTTCCCCTCCTCTAAAGTCTTATTCCAAAGCCTGGAGTCCTCGAGAGTCTGCTAAGGTAGTGTAACCTGCAGTATGGTCTCCCAAACTGGTAAAGTCCAGTGTGGGCTAGGTGATCACTTTTTACGTCTGCTAGTCCAGGACCAGTCTAGCAAAGTTTGGGAGTCCTCATCCCCAGGTTGGCTGCACAGTGATGAGTCTGGGAGCCGAAGCTGCTCTCAGGAACCATTGTATTAAGTTAGAGTGAGTTTCTGATCTCTTTGTATAAGGAAGACTTTTACTGATAAAATTACAACTCCTTGAAATCTGGAAGGAATGCAGTAAGGACCAGCTTAAAGTCACCTCATTTCAGACTCAGAAGTCTTCTGTCTCTTTCTTTCCCAATCTACCTCTCTCTCTTTTTTTATTGTGCCTAGATTTGATTTTATTTTCCTTTATTCTTAATTTATAAGACAAAATAAGTGCTTTCATAGCATAGTAGAATTAAAATATCCATATGAAACTGCAAATCTATTATGTACATCTCATATTCCTTTTAAATATATAATAAAGTTATCATGTAGATTTCTTCTTTTCCCTTTTTTTCTTCCCTCCTCCCCCCACAGAGATGGCTGCCATTAGACACACACACATCCATATCTATATACACCTACATATATATGTATGTATGCATATGTATATACACACATGTGTATATACACATGTATATATAAAGTGTGTGTATACATACATATATGCATATTTATACACGTACATATATAAATATATATGTAAAATCATTCTATACATACTTCTATTTATCAGTTCTTTCTCCGGAGACAGCGGCTTCCTTTTAGGTACTTTGTAGTTAATTTGGGTATTTGTAATAGTCAAAATGGCTTAGTGCTTTCATCTTTTTTGATTCAACCACTAGACCTAAGGCTTAAAGAAAAATGACAGGGGCAGATAACACACCAACTTAAAAAAAGGGGGAAGCAATGCAATGGTGGGGTATAGACTCAGAGGACTGGATTCAAATCCTGGCTTTTGCCTTACTCTCCAATGAACCTGGGTAGGCAACTTAATCTTTCTAGGCTTCAGATAAAAAATATATTGGTGAAACTAGATGATCTTGGAATTCCCTTCCATCTTGAAACCTATGATGCTAATTATCATTTCATGGAGGACTGCCCACTGAGCCCATGCCTTACGATCATGTTCAGGAATATCTCTGAAACAATCTCTCCTGTAGAAGAGGCTGGGGAATATGTCTCTGAAGACTCACGGTGACCTGTAAGGGGAGTGCCTTGGAGAGCTTTGGCACATGCATTGATATTTCTATCCACTTACCACATGGTGAAGAAATTTTCTGATTGGACATATAGGTGGAACCAATTCAAAATAAACAAATACTAACTGACTAGAACTTAAATTCTTTTCCTGGGCTGACTTTTCTTCCTGTGAGAAAAGACAGAGAATTCTGTAAGGTGAGAGTCCTCAGAGCTTCCTTATTCAAGGCTATGCCACTATGAATACGGCTCTTGATTCTTTGCCACAGTATTTAGTTCAGGTGGAGATTGGAGACTATAACTTTGAAAGTTCAGGAGGTGAGCCACCAGCATACTGGGGAATGGATTCTAAGTGCTCTGGGTTTGTAGCCAGCTGTTCTAGCTTTGAGGCCCAAGTAGCTAAGAGTAACCTTAAGGACCCAGTTCAGAGGTAGCCAAAGACAAAGTTCATCCAGCGGTGATGCTTCAGTTGTATGTGAACTTGCTGGGATTGGTGCCATGTAGAAATTGTGTTAAGTCTGAACCCACTCTTCCCAAGAAGTGAGGTAAAATGGAGAAGAGTGTAGCCTCTAGATGTCAGGGGAGGGAAGTTTGTATTTCTTTTCTTACTATATCTTCAAAGTAAATATGTTTATAAAAACTAATTGATCTCAAATAGTTAAATGGAACTGGGATACTAGTCCATGGAGGTTAATGGTGGAATGGAACACACTGTAATGGGGGCTTAAGAGAGATAATCTAATCCCTCTGGGTTAATTCTAAAACCCTGAGGGGGGAAAGTAGAAGGATTGTTTAGAGATAGTGAGGCAAGAATATATGCTCCAATAATAATTCACATTTCCATAGCATTCCAAGATTTGCAATATACTTTTCTCACCATAGCTCCATGAGGTCCATAGTATAAAGGTGACATAATAGCCATATTTTACAGAAGAGATAAGTGAAGTTCAGAGAAGCTGAGTAGATTACTCATGGTGACAGCCAATACATGTCAGAAGCAGGATTCAAATCCACTTCTCCTCGGTTGAAATTCAGCACAGTACTGTGTCATGGTTATCTCTTTAGTTTAATTTTCACTAAAATGTAATTCCCTGGAGGATATTGGGTACCTAAAAAGAGGAGGCCACCTTAGAAAAGGACTCAGGAAGGGAGACTTTAGGGGCCTTGATTAGGAAGACAGAGACAAACTCCACCTGTTTTATATTGACTCCTACAGGACCTAGGAAGAGTTACATACTTTTGTTAATAGAGTCAGTGCAACCCAGCCAGGAAGGCTTAGAGTAAGAGTCCAGAAAAATACAAAGAAATGCCTTTCTGGGCAAAACTGTGCAATAAGATGACAAAGCAAGTCCTGTTAGTCATTGATTGCTCATCTAACAGTATCTTTGACTTTGGGCTTTAGAGATATTGGATTGTAACACTTGATCAGTTAACTCCAGCAAAAATGATATTTTTTCTTTTGTGACTATGCTTAGTCTTAACACCTTAATTAAAACCTTCAAGGGGCCTATTCACTCAATGAGTGTTACCTCTCTCTAAGTGAATGCCTGAAAAGGTCTACATCCCCCACTGCATCCTGGGCCGTCTCCAGTCATCCTGATGAATATATGGTCACTGGATCCAGATGGCTCAGGAGGAGAAAGTGAGGCTGGTGACTTGCACAGCCCTCCCTCACTCAAAACAAAGTCCAGTGCAAGTCAAGTAGTCATTTCTCTGTTGTCATGGTCTTCAAAAATGAAGGACGAATACAATTAAAACCTTAATGTTAACATTTCCATGGGCAATTTGGAATCCCTCCACTGAGGTTTGCTACCTATGGAACCCACCTAGCAAAAATAATGATAGTGCATTGTTTTTTTTTAGGTGTCAAAAGTGGACTTTTGGGAGAACATAACCGATTTCATCTTGTACTATATTTGCTCTTATCATATTTCTCCTTTGCTTCTGTATGATACTTGAAAGTACTGAATGTCTCCCATCACTTTACAGTTACAAAAAAACCTCATAGTACTTTGATAATTCCCAGAAATCTGCTTACTTCTTTTTATTCTACCTAATAAGGCACATAGTAGGAACTTAACAAATGTTAATTAATTAACTAACTGATGAACAAAATATAATTTTCTTTGATCAGGTATAAATGGCTATGCTAAACATATTTATTATAGTTTAAGCATGCTTTTTCTTTTGCTAAAAATGTTATCTTTTCCTACCAGGTGACCTACCTTCATTCACCTAAACTCCGCAGCTTGTAGCTCTGGAGGAGATAGCTGCGAAGTTCTGTGGTTGTTAGTCCTTCCTTCTTGGAGAAGACCAGTGGTATCAGGAGGGTCATGTCTTGACTTTCAAGTGAATCGGATTAAAGCGAGGCAGGGCTATGCAAAGTTATCAGTCTCATTCTTTCCTCTAGAGTCATCTGAGTCCAGTGCCAAAGAGACATGCATGTCCATCACCTACTGATGGGATGCGTCACACTTTTGGGTAGATCAATGCATTGTATTTTACCTCTCTATCTGTATTCGGGGCTGGCTTATTTGAGCAGTGGCTAGCCAACACAGGTCATATGTATCTCTACTCCTTTCTCTTTCTGCTGGGTATTGAGATAATTGATAATAATTGAGAATAAAGGGAAATTTTGTCAGAGCTATCTGGAAACTCACCTAGCCCTCCTCTCCACTTTAATCTGTTCACCTCGAAAACAACTCTTACTTCTCCTTGTAGCAAGGCATAGAAAATAACACAGAATGAAGAAAGGACTGGACAAATTTGTATTCAAGTGGATTTTATGAGGTAATCAATTAGGAAAGAATGAGAGGAGAAGGAGAAGGAGAGGGAGAGAAAGGAACAGAGAAGAAGAAAGATAGAGACAGAATGGGAGTCAGACAGAGAGAACAAAATCAAGAGAGTGAGAGAGGACAGAAAATAAAAGAGAAGAAAAAGGAAGAAAGATAAGTAAAAAGGGAGGCAGAGAAGTAGGAATGGAGGGAGAGAATCCAATTAATCAGATTATCCTTATTAATAAGGAAGGTTCAGAAATGAAAAAAATTTCAAATACTACCTAAATCCCCAGATTTCAATGTAAGAAACATGTTGGTACATTGTAAAGTCTCTTTGTAGGGATGATGATGATGATGATGATTGTTGAGGTTCAGGGGTGCTGGGGGACCCCAAAATACTGGCACGCTGGGTCCTGCTTGAATGAATTTGACTCACACCTTCTTAAAGCCAAAGAAAGACAAAATCTGTTAAAGAATTGCCATATTGGGTTGATTCTTAAGGGGCCTAAGCAATTGTAGTGCTTGTATCCACAAGCCGGCCAGATAGAATCTCAGCTAGAGTCTGAGCTGGATTGAATCTGAGAGCCTTCATGGAGACAAGATGGAATTTATATACAGAAAGTCTGTAGGAAAGATGTAGAGGTGGTCTAGTGGTCTGGGAGGAGGGTCTAAGGAGGATCTTGATGGGATTGGGGTAACTAGTGATGTAATCCAGGGTGGGAAACAGCTGGAGGCAATCAGGAGATATTAGACAACAGAGGGTTTAGGTGGGAAGCAGGTTGGGCAGTCCAGAGGGAACAGATAATGGCAACAGATTTGAGTATGAAAGGCCAGGTTAAGTGGGAAAATTCAAGGAAAATTCAAGGAGGTTCCAAGAGTCTGTACCCCATCAATGGCCAAAATTAGCACAGACAGCAGAGAATTGATCCATACTTTGTTGCATCTCAGCTTCAGAGGCTGCATTGAGTGCACAATCATCTGCAAACAGAAAATCATGCACCAACACTCCCTCCACTTTGGTCTTGGCTTGTAACCTTTTCAAATTGAAGAACTTACCATCAGTATGGTAGTTGACCTTGATGCCATGTTCATTCTCACTGAAAGCATTTGCCAATATGACTGAAAACATCATGCTAAAAAGCATGGGAGCAAGTATACAGCCCTGTTTCACTCCACTGGTGACTGGGAAGGCATGAGAGCTTTGTCCATTATCCAGAATCTGGGCAAACATGCCATCATGAAACTGGCATACAATATTAATGAACTTCTCTGGGCTACCAAATTTTGACATAATTTTCCATAAACCCTCATGACTAACAGTGTCAAAGGCCTTGGTCAGATCTACAAACATTGTGTACAGACCTCTGTTCTGCTCCTGGGATTTCTCGTGGAGTTGTTGGGCAGCAAACACCATATCAATTGTTCCTCGGCCCTTTCTGAAGCCACACTGGCTCTCAGACATATGCCCATCTTCCAGGTGAAGGATCAGTCTATTAAAGAGGACTCTTGCAAGAATTTTGCCAGCAATGACTAAGAGAGAGATCCCCCTGTGATTGTCGTAGGACAATCTATTCCCTTTACCTTTATAGAGATGGACAATGGAGGCATCCTTGAACTCCTGGGGGTTAACCTCCTCTTGCCATATAACCTGGAAAATTTCAGTCAGCTTTTGTGTGAGCAATGGTCCCCCTACCTTGTTAATCTCAGCTGGAATAGAATCAGCACCAGGTGCTTTGCCATATGAAAGGAATCTAATGGCCCTCAAAACCTAATTAGCACCAACCCCCCCCCCCCCCCCCCCCCCGAAACACAGGTGCTCAATTAGTCACTACCACACCATCCACTGGTTACAAAGAATGGTGAAGTTTTGAATGCTGTGGATAAGTTCACTTACCTTGGTAGTGTACTCTCCAGGCATGTAAGTTGATCCACACATTGCCAGAGCTAGCTCAGTGTTTGGGAGGCTTCAAAGAAAGGTTTGGGAGAGAAGAGGTATTAGATTGACTACCAAACTGAAGGTCTACAGAGCCATTGTGCTGACATCATTGTTATGTGCTTATGAAACATGGACAGTCTGCTAGCACCATGCCAGGAAACTGAATCGCTTCCACTTGAACTGTCTTAGGAAGATTCTGAGGATCACCTGGCAGGATTAAGTGCCAGACACTGAAGTCCTTGCTCAAGCTGAACTACCAAATGTTCAAACTATGCTTCAGAGAGTGCAACTCTGATGGGCTGTCCATGTTGTTCGAATGCAAAATGTATGCTTGCCAAAAAGACTATTTTATGGAGAACTTGCATGGGGCAGGTGATCACATGATGGCCAGAAGAAATGATACAGGGACACTCTCAAGGTCTCTCTCAATAACTTTGGATTTGACTGTGCATCATGGAAGACACTGCCACAGGACCGCTCAGTATGATGTGCCCACATAAGAAAAGGTGCTGTGCTTTTTGAACAAAGCAGAATTGAGAGCACAAAGTAAACACAGGATGTGCAAATTTGGGACATCCACCCCAAATATTCACACGGAGTATCTGTGCCCAACCTGTGGTAGAGCATTCTGAGCTCGTATTGGTCTGATCAGTCACAGTTGGACATACTGAAATTTCTCTTTACAGCGGTGATGTAATTTTGGTCCTCTTCGAAGATGAAGGACAACCAACCCCATCAATGATTGATGATAGTCATGAAAACCTAAGTTCAAATCCTTCCTCAGACACTAGCTGTCTGACCCTGGATAATTAACTCTCTGCTTCCTCATTAGTAAATGATCACAATACTCTTGTACCTACCACCCAGGGTTGTGAGAAGAAAATGAGATCCCATCTGTAAAACACTTTGGAAACTTTGGAGCATTTTATAAATGTTGGATGTTATTGTTACTAGTAATAACAACAATATTGCTTTCAGTGAGCTGACTTCCCAACGTTTTTTATTCAATTATAAATATGTTATTTTAGTTACCTGCACAATAGTCTATAGAACGTAAAATATAATAGAATGCTAGCAGATAGTTGTTTGTCCTAGGACCATTTTTAGATGAATTCCATCGAACTAAGATGTTAAGAATGAGATAATAAAAAAAACAATATTCATATAGTGCCTTGAGGTTTGCAAAGTGCTTTGGAGATAATCTCATTTGCATTTTGCAACAATCCTGTGTGGAAGGTGCAATTATTATCCCCCTTTCACAGATGAGGAAAGTAAAGCTGAAAGAGATAATAATGTGCCCATATTACTCAGATCCTAAGTACCAGAACTAGGATCCAATCCTAGGTCTGCCAGGTTCCAAGTCTCCAGGTCTAGTCCTCAGTCTCTCATGAGTTCCCTGTTTGATTCTTTGTGGAGAGCTTTGTTTGGAATGTGTACGTTTTCCATGGCATGAGGTGGGGGTGGGGGCTGGGAAGGGTGCTGGCTTTACAGGTAAGCTGTGTGAGCTGAGATTTAAGTTGGCGGCAGCTGTGTAAGATCACCCATATTTACATTTTTCTCTATACACTCATCACTGCCTAGAGGAGGCACTGAATTTTTCATTTTTATGTTTTCCAGTCTCCACTGCTCTGGAGGCCCAGTTTTTATGCCACATCACAACCCTTTGTGCGTGAAATGCTTCCCAGAACACATTCTTATTCTCACTCCACATCCACAATAAAAAAAAAATTATATATAGATATACCAACAATGGACCACCCAACAGCTAAGTTAAGCTAAGCATTTGCTTAACTCTGGCTTATTTTTTTGCTCTTTGAATAAATGAACAGCTCGACACAAGTAACCACTCTGCTGTCCTGCATAATATAAGGATATTGATTCCCCTGCCTTCTGCACTGCACTTTCAAGCACTTTATACCTGTCAACTATGGGTTAACGAATTCCCTCTTTTAAAACAAATCCCTTTTCTTTTTCATTGCTATTTTGTGCAAATACAAAGAAAATTGGTCTGTTGCCATGTACCCAGGGGGCTCTCAATAAATATTAATTGGTGAGAGTAGCAGTGATGATTTCAAAGATAAAATAACCATATACATTTGAAAAACTTCATTTGTATGGAGAAACTCTGTGCTCAGAGATAGCTTCTCTTTATGGGATCACATCCGAGCGGGCTACCCCAACCTCAACGGAATAAATACCCAAAAGACAAGTTTTTAGTTATTGTACATCTTTCAAAATAGACAATTTTCTGTGCAATAGATTGTTACTGAAACCGTTTCTGTTTTTCGTTTGAGTGGCTAAACTGAAATGTAACACACAGAAGCCTTGTGCTCATCTTTTTGGCATTTGGCTGATGACAGTTATGTCGGTAATGCCAGCGTCTGTGAATTTAGAGCTGGAAGGTTAGGGATGATCTGCCAGGGCAACCTCCTCGCTTCAAAATGAGATATTCTAGGGGAAGAGAAATGAAATCAAAATCTTTCTACCTGAAGAAAAGGCTGGATAGTAAGTAAGTATCTTCATGTTGATGGAAGACTTCAAAACTCATCATGGGGGTGGCGCAATAGTGTGTCTTAGTGTGTCTTCACTATATTGGGATAGGATGGGACCTGGACCAGGGTTTGAATTGGTATAGGGAACTCCCAGGTGAGAGAACTGTCTCTACCAATGGAGGTCATTATCTTGTCTACAATTTATATTCTTAGATGAGATTAAGAGATTTGCCTAAAACCTTGGTTCTGCAACTATTCACTAGGCTAGCTATTCACTAGGCTGCACTGCCCCTCGTAGCAGACACCAGCTAAATATTTCTTACTATTTGCTCCTCTTGCTTAACTAGTTAGTTGAACTACTCATTGGCTAGCTGTTTTCATTGTCTCTTGAAGTAAAAATAAAAGGAAAAACTTACAATTATAGGAAGAATTCAGATTATATATGAAGTGACACGTATTGTGACACCATTTTATGAGACAGAAATGCAGAAGTGACTGTGGACTCTTGATGACTACGCCAGCAGAACACATGCTCTAATGATAGAACATGTATAAGATACATTGGAAACCTTAAGCACCATATAAATGCTAGCTATCAGTGTCATCCTCACCACCACCACGACCACCACTACCACTATGATTTCTAGGTCCTACCCATTTGTTAAGGTTTCACGTATAGTCCTGGTGATGAACTCTGCGTGTTTTGTCCAAAGATCAACCTAAATTTGGAGAGGCTCACCACTAGGTAGGCCACCAGAGGATAAAGAGGCATAAAGTGGTGACATGAAAGCAAACATGGATTTGGAGTCTGAAGACCTTGGTTTTACAACGACTCTGCTGTTTGCTGTGTTTGTGATTTTGTGAGCAGGTAAAGCAGTGGGTGTAAAGTCATACGACCTGGGTTCAAATTCTAGCTTTGTGTCTTAACATCTGTGTGACCTTGTTCAAGTCACTTAATCTTTTGGAGTTTCAGCCCCTTCATGTAAAATGAGGGGGATGGCCTAGCTGGTGTCTAAGAACACTTGCAGTCCTGTGATTCTGTGACCAAAGTTGGCGAGTTCATCCTAGTATCAAAAGACTATACCTACACAGAAGAAATCACAGATTCTCGTAGTATGTATTTAACTTGAACAAAATGTATGATATGATAAGCTTAATGATAGTGTTCTGGAAAGAGGATGGGGAGTTAGGGAGGGAATTAGAAAGGAAATGTGTGGGAAAGAAGTGGAGACTGGAGATTACCTATGATTTCTTACGGCTCCTCGTCGTCCTAAAATTCTGTTTATTAAAGGAATGTCCAAATAGACATTTAGGGCCAACACAAAGTTATGAGAATTGAGAAAAAAACCCCAAACCCAACAAACTATGGAGCTAATTGATGGGAAAAAGACATCTAATTCCTTAACTGAGCTGGTTTAACATTTTGGTTAAATCGTTGCTTGGGAAAGGAAAACATGCCTTTTGCCAAGTCCTTCACCTAGTTTAGAGGACAAGCTTTAGGTAAATGTTTATAATTTTATTAAGACCCTTGGAAAGAGCTAATGTCTTGGCTAAATCCTGACAACACACAGGCAGCCCCTGCTTTATGTGTGCCTGATTTACATATTTCCCTTGCATTAAAATAGGCACCCTGATTTCTTCTTCTCTTCGTAGGCCTTGCTTACCATTCAGAATTTCCCCGTCCCCCATCCCTTTCCTCTCTCTCTCCTGAACTGTTTTACACCATTTCCTGGGAATTTATCACAACCTTGTTTATGTCTCACCCTACCCCAGAGTAATGTGTTCAAGTAGCAGGTCTGGTAGTGGTAAGATAAAGCAGGAGGGGAGACACAATTTTCTTGTGTCTCCTACAGTTCCTCAACATCTATTTATTGTTGTGGCCATATTCCCATCCCCTATTCTAATCACCTCCTGTGGTATAGAGACCCTTCCATGCTTTACCCACAGTTCTACTTTTTACTCCAAGTCCTATGAAGATATGCTTAGCAGAGTTTGACAATAATTTTCTTCAAAAATGAAGAGGAACAGAATCTACACTGCTTCATGTCTTGCCTTCAGAACAGTCAAAAGTACTTTGTTGTTCTTTTAACACATTTCATCTCCCATCTCCATGTATTTGCCTAGGCTGTTCTCCATACTTGGAAGGTACTCTTTTGTCACCTCCCCCTTTGAGAATCTCTAGGTATTTTGTCCAGCTCAAATTCTATCTCCTATCCCCTACAAATTGCCTGGACCTCCTCCCTGCCCAAATTGTCCTGTATTTAGCTTAAAGTTTAAGTGTCTGTGTTATCTCAGGTTACAGAATTCGGCCTCTTTGAGAGTAGAGGCCAATGGCTTTTATTTTTGCATTCACTTTATAAATGCTTGTTGATGAGTTAGTTCATTGCTTCATTCCCTTGTCTTCAGTGTCTAGACATTATCTTGAGTGACTTTGAGAGATGAAAAGAAAATAAGAAGATGGGCATGGAGGGAATAAATGAGAGAGGAGAGAACTTTTCAGTTCAGTGACTTCTAGATTGCCACTAGAATTCAAAGAAAAAAAAAATTCCATATCCCAAATGCAATATGTTTCCATCAAGGACAGGCTCCTGGGGAGAAACTCTAAGAGTGGGTCCAGTTATGTTGAGCCTGGAGAAACACTGGTTGGAAGCTTTGTGTAGGGACAGCAGAAGAGGGAGCTAGAGGGGAGACAAGAGGTGACTGGGAGTTTCAAGGACCCCTAGGTGTCCTTGGTGTGGCCTGTGGAGGTAACTCCCCTTTCTCTCACTTTTTCTAACCAGCTTCTACAACACAGGTAGAATAAAACAATAAAACTAGTTCGCTAAGAACTTCTTTAGTTTTAAAATGGTCTTTGAGAATTCCTGTATATCTATATTCTCAATTCCATGACAAAGCTTGCCACTTAAAGAAGTCTATGTGGAATTATTTCTTTTTTTTTGAACTTAAAGATGTTGCATTTGGTGTACCATTTTATCATTTTAGAATGACTTTCAACATTTCTGGCTTTTCCTAAAAGTAGAATGTCTTAGAAATGTTGACAAGATTGAGTCCCCCCACTCCCCATCTCTCCTCCCTCCACCCCCAGGCAAAACATTTTATTTTAAAATTCTCTATTTCATCATCACACAAAACTTTTAAGTTATCAGAAGTAGATAACTTCATTTTCTTATAATAAAACTGATAAATACTTTTATAAGGAGAAAGTATATGAGGGGATGTTCATAAGCTCATAGAAAGTTGAAAACTGGAAGGGACCCAGAAATCACCTAGCTGACCTGTTTCACAGGCTGTCTTCCAACAGGTTGCATCCCATTCATAAATTAAAAAAAAAAAAGATACTCAATATCCCTTAAAAGATATAACAACAGAGATAGCCTTGCAAAATGACCTTCTGACCATTCAAATCAGGTGAAGCATAAAATAGGGAGATATGTTCACCACTGGGATGAAGAATATCCAACACAAGGTCTAAAATGAAGAGGGAATCCCTATGGATAGAGATATAAAGATATTCTTATTAGCAAATGACATCATGCTGCTTGCATCAGGCCCTGGATTATTTTAGAGCTTCTTGGAAGAATTTTTTTAACTGTTTAAAAGAGTTTGGCTTAACCATCCACACAGGAATAATTAAGTGGATGAAGAGTGTTTATTGTCCACATTGTGACATGAGATTAGATGAACAACCCATAGAGTTCATTCATCAGTGGATAGCTATTGGATGAATCATACAAATAAAAAAAGGATTAAGCTTAGATTTAAAAAAGAGGAGGAGAATAGGCAAGATTAACTTTGTTGTTTTACTCATGTCTGACTCTTTGTGGCCTCATTTGGGGTTTTCTTGGCAAAGATACTGGAGTGGCTTGCTTCTCCAGCTCATTTTACAGATGAGGAACTGAGCTTAAGTAACTTGACTAGGGTCACATAGCTAGTAAGTGTAGGAGGCCAAATTTGAACCCAGCAAGAGAAGTCTTTCTGACTCCATGCCCAGCCCTCTATCTGAGGTGCTACTTAGCTGGATTAACTTTGGGAAATTGCAAAGCTTTTTTATTGACACCAAATAACCCAGAAACAAAGGCCACTCACTTTAATACCAATATTCTGTTGGTGTTGTGTTACTATGGGTTATTACAGTGTGGGCAAAACTGAAAATGAGCATCACTCAGAAGGAAAAGGAAAAACAAATGGTTGATGTGAACAGGCTACATACAATACTAAGTCTGTTCCCAAAAGAGAACCATAGTGAAGGATACCATAAAGGAAATATATAGTCAAAAAGAAAATGAGGTGGTCTTGGTGATAGACACAACTGATGACCACAGCACATCAGTCAACAGTCAAGAAACGTTTCTTAAGTACTTGTTATGTACCAGGTACTGTTCTAGGCACTACAGTTACAACTAGAAAGATAGACTCTGTCCTCAAGGATGATGCATGTAAAAGGAAGCTGAAAAGGAAATGGTGGAGAGGAGAGGAGAATGTGCTCCACTAGTTTTCCTGTAATGTCAGAAGAAAGTGAGGAAGACCTCTACCATATTGGGTAGATCATCTCTGGTGAGCATTCGAGAAGGCATAAACAAAACTCATACAGAATAGATAGGCAGGAATGCCCTGATTTCATCAAGGGTGGTGGTGGTGGTGGTGGTGGGGATGGGAAGGTGGCGATATCTACTTTAGTGAAATCCCAGATCCACTGGAAAACCTTGTGTCTTGAAGACATTTCAAGGTTTGAGTAGTCAAAAAGGTGAAGTACATCCCCTTGGTCTTCATTATGTAAGATTTATGTGATGGCTTTGGGTCATCGCTGTCCACTGCAAGATTTGGATTAACTTCATTTTAGGGGGAATAAAGATCATTGACTGGAGCAACTTGTGATCATTAGTATGTGGTCGAGATGTAGAACACTTTCTGTTCCAGGACATTAACATCAAGCCGGCTGATGGTGTCCAAAATCAGGTCATGTAAAGGATCACAGAAATATTAGCTTCTTTTGGAGAGTGCATAGAGCACTGGACTTGGAATCAGGAAGACCTGATTAGTGTCTCTAAATGATTTCTTCTTCTTCCTGTAAATGTGTAACATGAGGGAACTGGAGTTTGTGACCCTAAAGTCCTTCTAGCTCCTGGATGCAGGATTTGATGTGAGCTCAAATCTGGCCTTAGACTTTTACTATCTGTATGACCCTGGGAAAGTCACTTAATCTGGCTTCCTCAGTTTTCTCAATTGTAAAATGGGGATAATAATAGAAATTATCTCAGTTTCATTCTGAGGATCAAATATGAGAATATGTGTATACCCTAGATGTGCACAGTACCTGGCATAATAGGTGCTTAATAAATGTGTGTTTCCTTCTAGCTCTAAATCTATGCTTCTGTGATTCTTACATTATGATACCTCACTTCTGTAAGGGCTGAGGGCCACCCAGGAACCCATGGACTAGCATAATTCTGTATATTGTGTCTATGTGGGAATTTTAGTCGTTACCCACATTTTTTTTCAGGCAACTGTGAGAGAATTTAAGGCAAAACTTCGTTTCCTACAATGCTTGGAAAGAGAGATTGGTTCAGAGTGAAGCATGGTCTCTAGGAGCTACTCTCTTAGCTCCTAGCATTGTAGGAAATGAGATCTTATAGATATCCCTTGTGCAATATTTTTCTGCGTTAGAGATTCCCTTTACCTGTGTAGATAGCTAGCTACCCTTCTGTAAGTTAGATGACCTTAGAGATCTGCTGTTCTGAAAATGTCATTACCTTATGGCCAACTTGATTGGAAGCTTCTTTGTATTCAGTTGGCTTGGTCCTTGGCTAAAGAAGAGCCTTTCAGGGAGCCATTCCTGAAAGACTTACCTGCCTGTGAGGTACTGTATCCCCTCTCTCAGTCTGTAGATTTACTTTTGGGGAATAAGCCTTCTTATTTATTAATTTTGTAGTAAGATGGTATACAGTGTCCAAATAATGGTGGTACTTCTTGGGAGCGCTATAGAGCATTTGGCATACCTTAAGTCGATTGAAAGAATCACAATGAATTCAGTTGTACCTGGCACAGCTGTTGCCTGCAACTCCAAACAGCTGCAACCACTCACTCCAGGTGTACCTTCCCCATGTCCATCGCACCTCTGGAAAAAATCAGGAAAGAAACTGTTAGAACTGTAGAGAAGTTCACAGAAAGGTTGACACCAAAGATGTGTTTTTCCTTTTCTTAATGTGCTAATTTTCTTTCCACATTTATAAACAGTGACTGGTATAAATTTTTGGCAGGATTGAGTGCTGGGTTTATTTGCATCCTTAGTGCCAGTTAAGCAAAGTTTTCCCAAAGAAGTTTAGAAGCATTTGTTGTTAGAGTCCATTGGCACAATGGCTTAAAGAGGTTAGGAGAGTTTGGGCATCACAGGTTGTCTTTTTTCTGTAGGAAAATCTTAGTAAAATTAAATATATATGTTTCTCTAAGCAGGTACAGCTGGAGACTGTATAATCTGTTTGGATGACACTGTATAAATAATTTGTACATCTTTTATCTGTTTGATAAACTAACACTTACTAGATATGTGATTCTGCACAAATCATTTAACCTCTCTCTGCCTCAGTTTCCTCAAATGTAAAATGGGGACAATGACAGAATCTACCTTCCAGACTTGTTGTGAGGATTAAATGATTTAATATTTCTAAAGCACTTAGCCCAGTACTTGGCATATTGTAGGCACTTAATATATGTCTGTTTCTTTCTTCTTGCCCCCATCTGTATGTGTCTAAATTTTAAGGAAATTTAAAAGAAGCAAACACAGGATGTTTAACATTCACCTGATATACTACAGTGTTATTAAAAAAATACTATATGCATCTTTTGGTCCTGTGATTACATTGTAGGGCATATACCCAAAGGATGTCAAAGACAGAGGAAAAGGTAAAATATATACCAAACTATGTGCAGGATAACTATTTTCAGTAGTAGGGACCCCCACCAATAATTGAGTGCCCATTGATTTGGGGATGATTAAACAAATTGTGGTATACTCCTGCAATGGAATATAATGAGAAGTGATGGTTTTTGAGAAATCTGTAGAAGTAAAGACATCAAAAGTTATGCAGAAAAAAATCATGGATTTGAAAACTATCTTGTCCAAATACCTACTTTTACAAATGAAGAAACCAAGATCCAGAAAGTAAGCTGGAAAAGAATAATGCTACATATGCTGACTAATATATGTCAGAAGAACACTAAAGTCAGTCTGTCAAATTAATTCTAATGACAAACTTCAGTCAGAGAGATGGAGAAACACTCATTCCTCTTCTCAGCAGAGACATGAAGAGACTATGGAGGTGAAGTTAACTATCAGCTCAAGTCACGCCATTTTTTTTTTTTAACTTCAATGTTCTTTTTTATCTTTCCATCCTTTGGTCTTTCTCTCTCTCCCTCCTCCCCTCCTGCCCTCTTTTTCTCCCCTTTTCCATTCTCTGAAATAATTTGATTATAAAATCAAATAGGGGATAGGAATAGATCTGAGGTTTCACTGATAAAGGGAATTCTTGGATAAAGAAAACTGGTCTCTCAATCCAAGTCAGTACCTTCTCTGCACCTTAGCCTCTTAGAGAGTTGTCTGAGAGGTCAAGTTGTTGTTATTCAGTTGTTTCAGTCATGTCCGACTCTTTGTGACTCCATGTGGAGTTTTCTCGGCAAAGATGCTGGAGGGGTTTGCCATTTCCTTCTGCAGCTCATTTTTAGATGAGAAACTTAGGCAAACAGAGTTAACTGACTTGCCCAGGGTCACACAGCTAATAAGTGTCAGAGGCTGGATTTGAACTCATGAAGAGAGTCGACTTGACTTCAAGCCTACTCTATCCATTGTGCTACCTAGTTACCTCGAGATGTCAAGAAACTGACCAAGCTTCTCTGTCCGTTTGGACCAGAGGAGAGATCTGAACATAGGTATTTCTGGCTGGAGGCCAGTTCTATTATCTACTATGCCATGCTACCTCTAGTAATACAACTTTAAAAATAAAAAATAAAAGACTGCTAGGTGAGTTTTTCAGTAATGCTCTAGGATATATTTTTATTTCATATTCTAGTTAGATTTAGTAATATCTCAAAGGTTCCTCATCAGACCTTTTTAAAGGTCTATCTTCAGTTTGATATAGGTACACATGAATGGGAGGAGAGAGCAACTAGGCCTAATGTCCACAGCAGAGAAGAACAATTACCAAAATTCATGAATTATCATCTATTTACCCTTCAAACAGACAATCTAATTGTTTGATGGACTAACAGATTGTGCCTTGATTACAGGGCATTAGTGGCTATTAATAAATGAAACTGTGTTTGGGTTTGACAAGTATGTTTGAATTTCACGGGCCTGGCATTTCACACTAGGGAATCAAATTCAGTCAACACTATAATCAAATTCATAAAGCTTGACTTAAACAAATTAACATTTAGCTTTTGTGATTGAAGTATAAACAAGAAGATAGCTCATGAATTTTTTCAGGTCAGATTTTTATTGCCCTCTTGCAAGATTTACAGAGCAAGGAGCTGATATAATGTGGTCTTTAAAATAGAAAGATCAAAACAGGACAAAATTAAAATGACCATAAGAAGGTGTTGCACATTAGAGGTCATTTTACAAAAGGGATCATCAGACCAATGTTAATTGTTCTTCCCTATTGTTGAAGGAGTTTGGTCTTCAACCATAATTCAGGTGTGAATTGTCACAATCTAAAGGCATATGTGGAATTAGGCAGGTGATGCCCAGCAAGGATGAGTGTTAATAACAATGGAAATCATTCAATCCAGAAATTCAACAATATTTATTAATCGCTTACGATTAAGTACAAGATCTCTCTCTCTCTCTCTCTCTCTGTCTCTCTTTCTCTGTCTCTCTCTCTCTCTGTCTCTCTGTCTTTCTCCTCTCTTTGTCTCTCCTCTCCTCTCTCTCCCTCTCCTCTCTCTCTGTCTTTCTCTCTCCCTTTCTCCCCTCTCTCTTCCCTCTCTCTGTCATTTATCACCCTAGAGTATTTTCTGGGGGAGATGTACTTTGGCTAAAAAAGAGTCACCATCATTTTATTTATAGCTTAGTAGGGGAAAGAGGGAGGTGGTGCAGCATAATGGATAGAGAATTAGACTTGGAACAAGGAAGACCCAGATTCAAGTCTATCTGTGACACATAGACTGTGTCACCCTAAGCAAGTCCTGGTCTTGCATTAGTAGAGTCAGTTTCCTAGACCACTGAATTCATGGATCTGGTCCATACAGTGAGGAGACTTAGACCCATAATTCACTATAATGCTTGGGAAATATATCAGAGAACTGCAAAAAAAAAAAAAAGTGAAGTAAGAGGGCAGAGATAATTTGACACTGATAGAAGATCAGGGAAGGATTCATGAAGTAGGTTGTGGGTGAATTGGGTTTTAAAGGATGAACAGGAATTCAGCAGGGAGGGAGATAGTGGGATCATGTCATGAATAGGAAACAGGAAAATAAAGGCACAAAGGGGGGATGATGCAGAGTGTATGTGGAGATTGACAGACAGGTAGTTCAGCTTGGCTGAATTGATATCCCCAGCACCTAACATAATGCATGGAACAAGATGAGTGTGTGATCAATGTTTGTTGTGACCAAGTAGTAAGAAGAAAGGCTACAAAGGGAGGATAGTACCTATAATGGTAGAGAATATATGCCAATTTAATGAACTTGACCTTTTACTCAGTCAATCATTCAACAAGCAGTTATTAAACACATACTTTTTGCCAGGCACTAGAGATCCAAAGATAAACATGAAATAGGTCCCACCTTCAAGGAGATTATCTCATTAAGCCATAGGGAGCTATTGAAAGGTTTTGAGAAGAGGAGTGATGGGATCCTAACTATGTATAAAGAAGATATCATTGGCATGAAGGATGAATTGGGAGGAGGAGAAAGCAGAGGTGGAAAGAATTAAGAAGCTATCGCAATGTCCCAGGTGAATGACAATGAACATCCAAGGGTAATGCTCATTGGAATAAAAAGGAAGGAAAAGAGGTACAAGAGGTATTATGGGGTTAGATTCAGAAGAACTTCACAGCTATTGGGTATGAGACTGGAGGAAATGTGGCTTAGGGAAAAATGTTGAAAATATTTCAATGTCAGAATGAAATATTTATAATAAGAACTTTCAGAGAAGGAAAAACAAAGTGGATTAGAATCTTGACTTAATTAATTATTCCTGAGTAATCTTAAAGAAGTAATTTCCCTGATCTGGAGCTCAGCTTCTTCCTTTACAAAATGAGGTCTCATGTTCCATGATCTTTTTGTTTTGTTCCTAATGTATATATACATATACATAATATACAACTCATCATCAAAACTGTAATGTTATTTTGTCAGTTTCTCTTTTAAGGGAAACTGACAAAATAACATTACAGTTTTGATAATAAGTTGGACAGATGATGTTGCCACTAACGTAAAAAGGCATAGAAATATCTAGATGAAATAAAAGTGTTGGAGGAAGACTTTTAAAGCATTAAGGAGATCAGGAAATGTTTGCTGGCAGAAGAGAAATTACTAGTGGAGAAAGAATATTGAATGAAAAGTGAGAGAAGGAAGTTTGGTGGAGCAAAGTCTTAGAGAAGACTAGAGGAATGGAAACCAAGGAACAAGAGAGGATTGATTTTGTCAACCAATCAGGATCCAGTCTCCTCTAAGATAAATGAGTTATGGATTGGAAGACAATGCAATTACTTTGGGCCAGGAACGATGATAAAATAATCATATTAGCTACCACATCATGCTTCCTATGTGCCGTGGGTGGCCATAACCAGCCATCCTGACCTATGTAACTGGATTCCAAGGACTCTGGAGAAGAGAGTAAGATTGGAGACTTTGCACAGCTCTGCCTCATTTAATCTAATTCACCTACAAGTCAAGACATCACTCTTCTGATGTCATCAAAGGATGAACAACTTTGTGTCATGCAGTGCGCTAAGTGCTATATGATCACTGTCACTTTTATCTTCACAGCAATCCTCAGAGGTAGACGATGTTACTATCTTCATTTTACAGGTAAGGAATTTGAGGCAGATGAAGTTAAATGACTTGCTCAGGGTAACACAGCTAGTAAGTATCTGGATTTTAACTCAGATCTTCTTGACTCCAGGCCCAGAACTCTGTTCACTGTACCACCCATTGGTTGGAGAGCCTGACTCAAAGAATAGTTCATGGGTCCAAGTCAATATGTCAGGGTAGGATAACTTAAGGATCTGTGCTTTCTCAGCCAGATGACTTGAGTTCATCAAGGATATCTAGGTGCTCTCTCCATCTTTTCTTTCTTAGCTTTGATATCACTCACTATTAACCATTTTTATTCTGTTCCTTCCAGAGCAAAAGTCATTCTCTTTGGATGACAAGAAAGAAGCTACCTAAGATTTAAGTAGTTCTGTCTTTTCTCTCATCAATTATGTTTGTTCCATCCACCTCAAACATAAAGGTCCCTTCTCTTCTTTGATTCTGCTTAGGCTTTAAATGTAGTTATAAAAAGTTCCTTTTAAAATTCAACCTTAATTTTCTTTGCCAGCCTCAATTAATTTTGAGCTTTAGCGTTTCCCCGTTTTATAGGACCTCACCCTGCTCTTACACTCACCCTCTATTGCATGGCCTGACTTCCATGTTTTATAATTGAAAAAAACTTTAAGCTAATTAGTGAGCTTTCTGTGTTTCTCTATTGGTTTCTTCAGACAAATTTCATTTTCCCACCTCTTTTGGAATTATTTCCCTTTGTGTCTTTAGAATTTCATTCCTGACAATTGTCCATCCTTCTAGGGCAAACTTTCTCTGTAGTATTTTAGTCCATGGGATCTTATTTCCTCTGAATCCCTTGAAATATGTTTCCTAAAATCTAGGTGAATATCATACGCCTAGATTTTCTCTCCTTCATCACAAAATTTAGGAGAGAGTGGTCATTTCCCCCAGCCTTTCCATTCTTTTCACTTGAGCAACTTCTTTTCCTTAATAGTGATAATCCAATCCAGAAGAGGAACCCTCTCCTCCCCCACCAGACCTAGGAGATTCCTCTGACTTTAAAGGCATAACTGATTATTCAAGTGATCAAAGTTTTGAAGTCTTTTATGTTTTTTATCTTTGTTGCCATCATGTAAATTACTCTGATTCTGCTTGTTTCATTCTACACCAATTTGTATAAATTTTCACAAATGTTTCTGATTTCTCATTATTATATTTCTTATGACATAAAATTAGTCCATCATATTCATTAACCAATGCCTAAATGATAGGCTGAACTTTTCTGACCCTTTCCTTTTTTTGCTCTTATATAAAGTGCTGGTGTAAATATTTTTCTACATATGGGATCTTTTCTTCAGCCTTGGACCTACTTGGTGTGTGTTTGGGGGTGGGGATGCACATCTAGTGGTAATATTGCTAGGTATGTGGCGCAGTTGATTGGCTTTCTTGGTAGACTTCCGTTTACCAGAAATATTGGACTAATTCATAGATCTGCACCCCCAATCAATATTTTTGTACATTTGTCTTCTGAAATCTACTTCAACATTTTCCATTTTTTCTTTTGTCATCGCTGTCAAACTGATAACCTGATTTGAATGGATTAGCTATAACATGATAAATCTTGGATCCTCTCTTCAAATAAAAATATATAAAACTTTTTGCATTAATCTTTCCTGAAAAAACAGTTAATAAGCATTTATTAAGCACTTACCATATTCCAGATATTGTGCTAGATTCTATTGTTGGAATCTGCTCTTTTATCTGTTCTGTAACCCTTTTTGGAAAGAAGCTTAAGCCATTTACATTTAGTGTTCTCAACATTAAATCAACCATTCCTTTTTAAACAGCATTTATAGTTAAATTTTTGTTCAGTTTCTTGGGACGGAAGAAGACTTCTGGAATTGATATTCAAAAATGGACCATGTCTTTACCATTTCACAATTAACTGAAAGACACTGACAATATATGATCTTATTATGTTTATGGTTTATTATGAAAGAAATGGATTTAGCACACTAAAGCACCATCTTAAATACCTTTTTTAAACAAGGTATCCACTATCATCAAAAATGGTAAAGATTCCTTAAAACATATTACAATGAAACTAACTGTATTTAATGACTTTCTGATCATAGAGATCAACAGAGGCACATAAAAGATACTGCTCACCAGAAATGATTTCTGCCATATTAAAGGAGATCCAGTGACTCATCAGCCTTCTGGACATCTTTGAAACATAAAACTTGAGCCCTGAGAAAGACCTTAAATATCATAGGATCATTTGATATTGTCTAATACAAAAGACAAGAGAGGTAAAGGAGATTTCCCCAAGGTCATACAGATAGTGACAAAGTTAGGATTCAAATCCGGTTCCTCTGCCTCTAAGCTTAGCATTTTTTTTTTTTTGGCTCTTGAATGAAGTCAGTGAATCTTTCAATAAGCATTTATTAAGTACCAATTAAAACCTGACTTTTGTCTTGCCACTGGACTTTGATGACTCAGGAAGAGAGAGTGAGGCTGACAACTTGATGCAACTCTGCCTCACTTAAATCCAGTTCACACCCAAGTCAGACATCACCCATGATACTGCTGGTCCTCTTCAAACACTGAGGGACAAACAACAACTAAGGGGCTGTGCTAAGAGCTGGAGGTGGAAAGAAAGTCAAATGACAGTCCCTGATCTCAAGGATCTAATAGGAGAGACCACATGCAAATCACTATAGATAAACAAATTCTGTGCAGGATAAATGGGAAATGAGCAGCAGAGGGAAGGCACTGAAATGAAAATGTTTTGGGCAAGACTTTGTCTAGAAGGTGAGATTTTAGCTGGGACTTGAAGGAATTTGGGACAGCCAAGAGGTGGAGATGAGGAAGGAGCATATTCTAGGTTTGGGAAATAGCCAATGAAAATCCCCAGAGAAGGGGCAGCTAGATGGAATAGTGGATAGAGCACAGGCCCTGGAGTTGGAAGGACCTGAGTTAAAATCTAGTTTCAGATACTTACTAACTGTGTGACTCTGGGCAAGTCACTTAACCATGATGGCCTCACCTCAAATGCCTGGAGATGGGAGATGGAGTCTCTTTATTTGAGGAACATCAAGAAGGCAAATGACTCTGAATTACAGTGAGGGTGGAGGAGTCATTGCAGAAGTTAGAGGGGTCAGGTTGTAAAGGTCTTTGAATGTTAGAGTCTGTCATATTTCCTCCTAGAGGTGAAATGGAAACACTAGCACTTATTGAAATGGGAAGAGGTGACATTTTCACATCTGAACATCACAAACATTTGACAGCTCAGAGGAAGATGGGCTGGAGCAGGGAAAGATTTGAGTCAGAGAAACCAACCAGTAGATGATTGCAATAGTGATGAGGTTCTATATCAGTGTGGTGGTACTGGCAGCGCCAAAGGAGAGAAAGGGGATGTACAGAGATATCATGAATGTAGAATTGACAGACTGAATATGAAGGGTACAAGAGAGTGAAGAGGTGAGGATGACACCTCAGTTGCAAGCCTGGATGACTGGACTGATAATCCTGGTCATGCCTTCAATGGTAATCAGGAAATTCTGAAGGGAGAAGGATTTGGAGGAAAGACAGACAGCTCAGTCTTGGACATTTTAAGTTTAAAATTGTGTATGATACGTTTAGTTTGAGATATCTAATGGGCAGTTAGAGATGCATGTACAGAGGTCAGGAGAGAGGTTAGGGCTGGATAAGTAGACCTGAGAATCATCAATATAGAGATGAGGATTGAACCCATGGGAACTGATGAGATCACTAAGTGAAGTAGTACAGAAGAGAAGAAGGTCAGGAAGGAGCCCTTGGTGACCCTAGTGGTTAGTGGATGTGACTTGGAAGAAGATCCAGAGACTGAGAAGGAGTAGACAGGTAGGAGGAGAAGCAGGATAGAGCAATGTCATGGAAACTTAGAGAAGAGAGTATCAAGTTTAAGGGCTGATCAGTAGTATCAAAGGTAGCAGAGAGGTCAAGGAGGATGAGGACTGAAAAAGGACCAATAGATTCAGCAATTAAGATATTTGTTAGCAAATGTGAAGAGTTTTGGTTGAGTGATGGAGTCCAAAGATGGACTATAGACAATTAAAATCAGAGTGAGAGAAATAAAAGTGGAAGACTATTGCAAATGGTCCTCTCAACACATTTTGCTTGGGCTAGAAGGTAGTTTTGGTGGATGCTTGAGGCCTCATCCAGTTCATAAAGTTTTATGAAATGAGAGTACTATAGTACAAGTAGAGTTATTAAAAAGAGAAAGGATAATAGTTTGCATGGTTGGCAAGGCCAAGAAAAAACCAGGTGGTACAGTGGTTAGAGCCCAAAACCTGGAGTCAGGAAGACCTGAGCTAAAACTGTGTGACCTTGGACAAGTCAAATAACCTGGCTACCTCAGTTTTATCACCTGCAAAATGGGGATAATACAAGGACATAAGATTCAGTCTGAGAAGGAGTAGATTGAAGGGTTCAGTCAAAGGATCACACCTGAAGACCTAGAGGTCTGCATGTGGCTTCATGGCTACAGGTTCCCTATCCCCTGGATAGTATACTTATAGACATACCATAGAAACATACCAACATATGTATATAGTTATATATGTCTGTAGTATATAAATATAGATAGAAACCTACACACACACGCACACACACACACACACACACATTTGAGATAGGGAAGAAGGAAGAAGAATGTCTGAGAAGGAGAAACTGAAAATTCAAGACAGGAGAATAAATGAAGCCACAGTGAAACAATTAACTAGTAGGTTATTTCTCTAGCTATTGAGGCTAATTTCTTAAGTCTTTTATAGTGTTGAACTCAAATATCACAGGGATTTCTAGGGTTTTATAAGAAAAAAAAGTTCCTTCTACCTCTCCCTCCAAATCCCCCAAACTAGGGAAAGGAGAGTAGAGCTCTGGAGATCCCTGCTCATTTGTGGATGGGACATTTCAGTTGTGCAGCAAAGCTAATACAGAATGAGCTCTAACGCAGCAGCACCAACCCAATGTGGTTTTGACTGGGATATGCCTAACCCTCTAATGACATCACACTGAGGTAGACTGATATTTTAAGGACACTGAGTGACATATATGTTTCATCACTCATCTGCCCACTTCTCCATTTATTAGTAGGCCCATATAACATATATATCACACATAAATGTGTGTGTGTGTATATATGTGTACCCCTACGTATATAAATACATACACATTTCCCACTATGGTGCCTGATTTATAATTTCCCAAGGGCAATATTTTTTACAGAGCCTGGCAAGATTTTTTGTTCTTCATTAGGTCCTTTATTAGCCCACTGCCAGAGCTCTGGATCTAACCACTGCCAGCGTTTCAGCAATTGTATTATCAGTAATAGCGTATTTCCTTGGGGAGATGTGACTCTGGCCTCCTGCAGGTGGAGGGTGGGAGAGAGGGAAGGGGAGGAGGAGGTGAGAAATGTCGTGTTCGCATCCCTCGGTGCTCTGGCTTTTGATACTCTCTGCACTGGACTTGGGAAGGCAAAGGGACCTCCCAAAGTCGTTTGGCAGTAGCAGGCACAGGAATAACTGCTTCGGTAAATCACCTCCTATTTATTTATTCTTATTTGTTCTGTTTATACTTAGATACACAAATGCTTTTTCCCCTGATAGAATGTTAGCTCCTTGAGGTCAGGGAATTATTTCATTTTTGTCACTGTATTCGTAGCACCTAGAACAGTGGAGCGGGCATGTTACGCAGGTTGTCTGATTAATTCATCTGTATACACCCTTGTGTGGGAATTATATGTGTACATACATATTATATTTGTGTTTGTATGTGTATGCATCATGTAGATTATACACATGTATATGTGTATCATTACATATGTATATGTGTATCATACTCGTGTGAGTATATGTGTGTGTGTGTGTGTGTGTGTGTGTGTGTGTGTGTGTGTGTGTGTGTAAAATAGCTAGGTGTCTTAGTGGATTCAGGAAGAATTGAGTTCAGACCTGTCCACAGACACTCCCTAGCTTTGTGATCCTGGGCAAGTGATTTAACCTTTATCTGTCTGCCTCAGTTTCCTCATCTTCCACAGTTGTGGGTTGTGAGGACCAGATGAGATACTTGTAAAGTATTTTGCAAACTGTTAAGTACTATAGAAGTGTAACTATTATTAAATCTCTTGCTCTCTGCATGTATATATACATATATACACACACATATGCACACAGGTATGTATATGTGTACATGCATGTGGGGTATACATGCATGCGTGTATAATGTATAGGTATATACGTATGTAAGCATGTGCGCACACACATACAAAGACACATTAAATAAGCAGGAAATAGATGTACTTGTTGGGAGTTTCGTGTAACTCTCACATCCTGCTTCTGGAAAAGCAGGTTCTGCCAGTCATGTGGACTTTTCTTAAGCTTTCAGGCTTTAACGAAAAAGAAATGACTCTCTAATCTGGGGATCTGGGCCACCTTGACATGAGTTCTCCACCACACAGAGGGGTGGTTCCTTCCTGTCTGTGTCAAAACCTCAGATGAAGAGGAAGTACCAAAGTCTGAAGTTTAATCATCATCATTGTTGCTTTCCCATTCAGGGGAAGGAGGGGACATTAAAGTAACAGGCTTCGGAGAGAGCTGGAGAGCTCATAGAATGACAGGGTCATGGGCCTGGGATGGGAGGGGGCTCAGAGGCTCTTAGTCCAACACCCTCATTTACAGATGACAAATCTGAGGCTAAGAGAGATGGGAAATCTCAATCCCAATCCTGTGACCCTCAAGAATTCACAAGAATTTGATGGGGGGAAGGGAGACCAAGGTTCTGTTCCTTCCCTCCTTGTCCTCTCAAACCTGTTCTGTCACACAGTCTTGGGTGGAACTGTTCTCTCATCCAAGCTTTCAGAGCTCAAATGCCTGGGGTCTGAGCTAGATAGCTATTTCATATATAAAGGTGTGACTGGACATATATGAATTGAAAGTCTTTGATTGACTGATTGATTCAATAGGTCTTATTTATACCTAGTTCATACTTTTAATTGACTGACTCATCCAAAAGTTTTATCACCTGAGAAAAGCATGGGGATAGAATATTTTGTTGCTTAAGGGAGGTGGAGTAATTGATTGACTGGTTCCATCAACTCCCATCATTATACAGAAACGAAGAAACTTTAGACCAAGACCTTTTTGGTATATGACAATGCTCCTAATATTTCAGGGGCCTTCACTGGTTTCTTCTTCTTAAGCAACGTTGAGTCTTTTGTATTCTTTTAATGTCTTAGTACAGTACGGCCAGATGAAACGATATTTGTGAAAGCACTCAGTATAGTGCCTGGAACATGGTAGGCAGTGTGTAAATGCTAATTCCCTCTCCTATTCCCTGTAACCCAATGGGAAGAGGGCTTTCTAGTTATCACTTCACACTAATGTCCATGTGGTACCAATTAAGTCATTTCCTTGCATCTGGCCTCATTTTCCTTATCTGTAAAAAATGAGAGGATTAGAGCTCTGACATTTTATAGTTTTATATATAATAGATGGGGATGTGTCACTTTGAGTTTCTAGTTCCCTCCATTACTTATGTGCACTTTGGCTTCCTAAGTCTCATCATCTAGATTTGCCTTCTAAAACAGGTAACACTTTTCTACGGTGAAATCAATAATTAAATCCAATAGACATTTATTAAGCATCTACTATATGCCAGGCATTGTGTTAGACACTGGTAGTAGAGGGATAGAAGGACAAAAACTAAACAGTTAACGATTGGTGACTTTTCAGGTTAAGTTGACTGGTTTTAGGCCTGGCATGACAATTCCCAACTAGTTCCACCTCATTCCGTTCATCTCTCCATTTCCTGCCCCACCCCTTCCAACTTTAGTTCTGAGAGCACTTATCAGATCAACGAACTATGCCATTCCTGGTAAGGGATTGTCAATCAATTGCCCTAAGAACCAATCACCATTCTATCTGACTTCTCAGTCCAAAACACATACCCCTGGTCACCACTCTTCTACACTCAGTCTTTCCCTATTAAAATATAGTTTCCTTGAAAAAAAGACCATCTTAGTTTTTCCATTTGTACTTTTAACCTTAGTTCAATGTCTGGTATACAGTTAAGTCCTTCTATAAATTCATTTTTGTTCATTCATTTCAATATAAAATACATACAAAATAATTTCAAGAGGGACAGTGTTCATAATTAGAGTGAGTGGAAATCAGGAAAGGTTTCATGGAGGAGATGAAACGCATCCTTGTACTTTGAAGGAAGTAAATTATTCTAGGAGAGAAAGAGAAAAGAAAGTGAACATTATTATTGATATGGTTATTCTTTCTGAGATAATGTTTTGAAAAGAGACCAAAATCAATGTCTAAAAGTCTAGATTATATTCACTATAACTTTCACCTCCTGGCAAATTTGTATTGTATTGTATCATATGGCATTCTATGGTGTTGCATTATAAGATTTCTTATTTTGCAGTGGTAGAAAGATCTGAGTTATCTGAAAAACTCTGAGAAGATACTGGAAATTCCATGTATGTTCACCGTTAAAAATAAAAAGGAGACAGGGAAAACTGAGAAAAGAGGAAAAGGGAAGAGAGGAAGAAAGGGGGAGGAGAGGAGGAAGAAAAGAGAAGGCATGAAAAAAGTGTGTGTGTGTGTGTGTGTGTGTGTGTGTGTGTGTGTGTGTGTGTGTGAGAGAGAGAGAGAGAGAGAGAGAGAGAGAGAGAGAGAGAAACTATATCGCTATGTCAATATATCACTATTTTGCTGTATCACTGCCAGGACCATACTCCCAAAAAATCATAGAAGTAGGAAAAGGTCTTATTTGTACACAAATATTTATGGCAGTTTTTTTTTTCCTGAAGGCAAAATACTCCTGTAAGCAAAAGGGATGCCCATGAATAGAAGAATGGTTAACTAAAGTGTGGTATACGAATGTGATGGAGTGCTTACTGTGCTTATAAGAAATGAGAAAATAGATGATTTCAAAGAAACAAGGACATATAACTGAGGCACAGTGAAGTGACCAGAATAATTTAAACTAATGATTTTGAGGACTTTCATAAACTGAAGGATGAAATAGCAGGATCAAAGCTCCAAGACTTCTGATCAATACAAACCCCATTCATAAATGCAGAGGAGAGAGGAAACATTTTGTCCTCATATCCTAACACAGAGGTGACAGATTTAGAATACAGAATGAGACACACAGCACATCATGCAACATCTATACATATAAATACACACACATATGTAAATATGCATGGACAAACAGATAAATAGATAGACAGATAGGTGGATAGATAGAATATAGGCAATGAAGGGATTTGTTTTACTTGACTATGTATATTTGTTACAAGAAATTTGTGTTTTTTCCCCCAATGAGATGGGAGGTGGGAGGGAGAAAAAAAAGATTTCTTTTTAATTAAAACAATTAAAAGTAGAGATGTTGGGGTGCTGCAGTTTGGATGGTTGTATGTACTTTCAGATGAGGTTATTATATTTTTATGTAATTGTTTTACATTTCTCTTGTTTTTATGAGACCTCATGAGTAGGAATAATCTGCAAATGTTTGTCATGTAAAAGAGAACAAGGGAGAAAGAGAAAAGGAGAGACAAGGAAAAAGAGAGAAAGAGAAAAAGGGGAGAGCAAAGAAAGGGAAAAGAGGACCAGAAACAGAATGGCAAATGAGAGAGGAGGAAAAAAAGACAAAAATCATTTCCAGGCTGGCTTTGCTGTTAGCCAGGCTTTTAGTGGAGTCTGTCTATTTGGTCTGAAATCGTGCTCCAGAGGGCCATCAGCTCACTCCACATATACAAGTGAATGGGCATATGGACCCTTACTGTGGGGTGTTTGAAATCAGAGGCCAAGAGGAGAACGGTTCTTCTTTTTTTGCTAATGCTCCCTTAATGCTCCAAGTCCCTTCAGTTTCCCAGTGAAAAAGATCGAAGGAGAGAAGGCATGTCAATATGTTCACACTAGCTTTGTCTTGAAGCCGGAGTGACATCCTCTACATGCAATGAGAAAAACTGAAAATAGCTCTTAGTTGACTAACTGAATATAATAACCAGAACAACATACTCTCAATCATAATGCAATTTTTGCAAAAGATTCTCCACCCTCCCTGCACAGCCAAGTTTCCCATCCAAGAACCCTGGAAGTGTGACCGTGTTGGAGTTGGTACAGCTGTCTAATTTCTAAGAAGTTGTGAGAATACAAGGAAGAGGGGTTTTATTCCAGACCCATTGTGTACACGAAAGCAGAAGTTCAATATAAGAAGGAAAAATACTTATCAAATACAGGAAAAATCTGATCACTCACTCAATTAGCAAGCATTTATTAATAACATACTTTATGGCAGGTACTGTGGTAGGTACTGGGGGTACAAATCCAACTTCAAGACAATTTCTGTTCTCAAGATTATATCATCCATCAATCAACAAATATTTACTAAGTTTAATGTATATATCAATATATGACCTTGGGCCTGGCACATTATAAACACTTAATAAATGCTTGTTGATTGATTTATTAACTTACTGGGAACAGTGCTAGATCCTGGGGATAAGAAGGCCAAAATGAGTTAGTCCTTGCTCTCAAGGAGTTTCCATTCTATCAACTGTTTGATCAACTCATGAAAATGTGTTAAGTACCTCCTATGTGTCAGGAACTATGCTAAGCACTGGGGTCCAAAAAGACAAAAAGAATCTCTACCCTCAAGAAGCCAGGAAGAGAATATAAATTTTATCAATTCAGCAAATCTACCTTTATTATGACTACTGTGAGCCTACCAAGTGCTCTGGTTTCAAGATCAGGCTGCCTCCAGGCACTGGGGATACCGAGACAAAAGAGAGATGGTCTATTGGGAAAGATAAAATGTACATACGTAAGAATATATGTGTATATCTGTATGTATGTACGTATATGCATATATGCATGTATGGATACTCACATATAGCATATAAAAGTAGCCTGATGGTATAGTGGATAGAGGCTTGAGTCAGGAAGATCTGAGTTTAAACTTGATTCAGACATTTACTAGCTGTGTGACAAAGGGCATATTACTTAGCCTCTCTCAGACTGTTTCCTCATCTGTAAAATGGGGATAATAATAGAACCCACTTCACAGGGCTGTTTGAGACAATATTTCTAAGGAGTTGGAGCTTTGCAAACCTTAAAGCTATAAATGCCTGCTCTTATGTATGTCTTCAAATTCAATGCAAAGTGATTTGAAAGGAAGAAAAGGAGGAGATTATGAAAGGCTTCCTATAAAGAGGTGGCCATTTGAATTTAGCGAGGAGCTGTCCAGCTGTTTCCTTTTCTCCTGGTCGACTGGAATAGAAACGGTCTTCCTCTTGATCCCTTTTCCCTGCAAGGAAAGAAGTGATAAGGTTGCTTACTCTTAGGACCAATTTTCCTACCACATGTCATTTACCCCACGTGCCACCAGATGGCTCATTGTAGAATGACCTCAGTTCCCTTAGTGAATTCCCAGCGGGCATAAGAGGTGAGAAAACAAATTGGAGCTTCCTGCTCTATCCTTTTTCATAGGCGGGCTCATTCATCCTACTTGGAGAGAAAGCAGGGCCCCACCCATCCAAGAGCCGAGACTTGTACTCCAGGACAAGAGAGAGTTGGAAGCTAGGCTGAAGTTTTCAGAGGGAGGGGGAGGGGGCAGTTAGTTCTAACTACCTTTAGCCTCAGGAGATCAGGTAATTAGAAGATTATTGGCAGCTCTTTCTTCAAGCGCATAAATTAAATCCAGAAAGGGCTTATTACATTTCAAGCAAATAAGTCTGCGGCTTGGTTTAGACAACAACTCGCTGTCAGTAGAGAATGGGTTGGATGATTGAGCAGTCTATCCTGAAGCACTGGATGATGGGCCTTGCAAAGAAAGCGAAGGCTTGGAAAAGTTGCAATCAAACTTTTTCTTCTTTCCTTTCCTTCCCTGGATCCTTGGAGGATGAGTCTTTTCAGAGAAAATTCTGGTCAGGCTGTGGAAAGGAGGTGTCATGGGGTTTCTTCCTGAGGTTGAAGTGAACTTTGTCACCCTGTTTAAATATTTAAAAACGTATAATTCTCATGATACTGGCAAATAGGTCATGAAATGCAAAAAAAAAAAAAATCTGAAAAGATTTTTCCTTTTGAAGGGAGGGCCCCATAGTTCTTTGGAATCATCAATTTGTTTTACTGTCCAAATGCTGGAGTCCCCCAAACCAAAGGTCAAGTAATAACTCCCTCGATCCATGGTTTGGGTGGGAGATTTTCCTGGGGAAACCAGAATTCACACTCACTATTAAAATAGATTTCCTTTGTTTTTATTTGACTCCCTCTTTTGGCTTTCAGAGCTCTGAGTTACAAGGGGTAAAAGAAGTTTTGGAAGGAGGTGAGGGAAGGAAGGGAGAAAGAAAAAATTGAATGAATGAGTGAAAACTTTAATTAAGTGCTATGAACCTAGCATTGTGCTATTTGTATCCCTGGGGATAGAAATTTATTACAGAAGATAGGCAATCCTTGCCTTCAAATAGCTTAAATTTAATAGGAAATGACAATTCATATAGGATAATGGCAGCTTGGAAAGTCACTGGAAGTGATGGGGGAGACTCAGGGGAGTTGATTGAAATGTTCTTCCTAGAAACAGTAGTAATATTGTTCCCAAAGTAAGAGGAGAAAAGGGTAGTGATTGCTGGATTCTCCAGCAGATTGGATGACAAGAAGGCAAAGACCAGAGTATGTGGCTGAAATGGGAAACAGTTGGGGCACTGCTAGATCTATGTAAGTTTGCCCTTACCCATCAGGACCACTAGGCCTCAGGTGAACTGAGTGTCTCTTGCCCTTCTGAGGTCCACTAAGTGATTTCAGTCCCATAAGCATTTGTTCTTGGGCAAAAACTCAAAAAAGCCAAGGTCTCCTACTGTATCTGGAGTCATCACCAGTCATCTTGACCTACGTCTTGCCCCTGGACTCTGATGACTCTGGAGGAAAGAGTGAGGCTGATGACTTTGCACAGCTCTGCCTCACTTATATCCCATTCACTTGCAAGTCAAGACATCACCCTCATGATGTCCTTAGTCTTCTTTGAGAACAAAGGGCTTGCAAGTGAATTGGATTTAATAATTGAAGATTAATAATTGGATGAATAATTTTATAATGTCAAGGATAAACAATACCAGCATGGTGCATGGGAAGGCATAGTAGTGCCTTAGATAGATCACTTTGGGGTCATTATCCTGGCTCTGCTCCTTATTAGCTATATAATCATAGGACAATAACTTAACCTCTCTGTTGTCTCATTTACAGAAGGAGGAGGTTGAACTGGATGACCAGCCCTATATCTTATCACACCCCAAGTTTGAGTCTCATTTCCATAGTTGGCTAGCTATGTGAAATGAACAATTTAACCATTTTGAGTTTCAGTTTGTTTTGGGGTGAAATAAGGAGGCTTCCTATCTCAAAGGACTATTGTAAGGACCAAAAGAGAAAATGATACATGAGGCATGTAGCACAAAATGTCATGTGTGTTGTTTCCCTCAGTAGTATGTGAGATACTTGAGATCAAGGACTATTTTACTTTTCTTTTTGTATCCCAGCATTTAGCCCATAGTAAGTGCTTAACAAATACTTTTTCATTCATTCATTCATTCATTCATTCATTCATTCATTCATTCATTCATTCATGTATTCATTCATGCATTCATTATGTTATAGTGAACAAAATCTACTCTATATTCTGAAAAGCTGTCTATGATGCCACAATTTTTTTTTACATTGGAAATTGCTAATATTAGTATCTTGCACAAGGATCAAGTCAATTCAACAAACATTATTTAAGTGCCTGTTTATTTTAATTTAATATTTTATTTTTTCATGTAAAAGAAATTTTAATATTCTTTATTCAAATTTTAATTTTCAAATTCTCTCTCACCATCCCCTCCCTTTCTTCACTGAGAAGACAAGCAATTTGACATAGGTTATACATATATGGTCATGCCAAACACATTTCCATGTAAATCAGGCTATGAAAAAAAAGACAAAAAAACCCAAGAAAAATAAAGGAAAAGTATCTTCATTCTGCACTCAGGCTTCACCAGTTTAAGTGCCTATTTAGAGGTAAATGAGTGTTGCAGTGGGGAGAGCTTTGGGCCTGGAGTCAGAAAGACCTGAGTTCAAATCCAGACTTAGACAGGTTTGAGCTGTGTGACTGAGCAAATTATTTAACCTCAGTCCTCCCCAGCTGTAAAATGCACGTAGTTATAGTATCTCTATTCTGGGGTTGTGAAGATCAAATGAGATAATATTTGTAAAGCACTTAGCCTAGTAGGTTAAGCACCTAGTAGGTGATTATTGACCCCTTGTCTCTCCCTCTCCCTGCCCCCACTACGTAACAGGCATGTACTAGCGATACAAAGGCAAAAATGAAACAGCCCCTGCCCTTAGAGAACTTGGATTGTACCTAGGGAATAGAACATCACACACACACACACACACACACACACACACACACACACACAGAGGGAAGTGAAGGCAAAGTATATGGAAAGTAATTTCAAGAGTTAAGAAGAACTATGAGTCAGAAATGGGACTCATGAGGAAAGGCCTCCTGTGGGGAGCTGCACTCAAGCTGGCTTTTTTACTTCTTTGTGGGAAAGCTAATGGACAAAACACACCCTGGGAATCTTTTACCCCTTTGGAATCCATATGAAATTTGGCAGAAGTTTCATATAAATACGATTGAGTTAAATGCTTTTTTGGGACATCAATGACTATTCCTTGAGCAACTATGATTTGCAAGGCATTATGGGAAAGTTGTGGACCTTGCAGACCTTGAATTCAGGAAGAGACTTGAGTTCAGATATTTTCTCCTATACTTACTAGCTGTGTGACTCTAGATAACTCACTGATTGTGAGTTATCCTCACAATCTAGGTGAGTTAACCTCACCTCTAAGATAAAAATGACAGTAGCCACATAGGGTTGTAGTAGGACCAAATGAGGAAACGTAAGTGAGCTTTGAAAACCTTTAAGTGCTATGGTAATTATCAGCTATCATCATCATCATCATCATCCCTATTTATTATTAAAAGAAAATTTCAAAAGAGAATAGGATGAGGAGGGGAGGGAGGTATCACACCTGTCCCATTCTCTCTGGCTCAACTCAAGATCAAGACCTGAAGCATGGACAAATCCATCAGTCAATCAGTCAATAAGCATTTATGAAGTGCCTACTATGTGCCAGGCACTGTGCTAACTGCTGGTGATACAAAGAAAGGCAAAAGATGGTCCCTGCCCTCAAAGAGTCTAAGTCTAATGGAGGAGAAAACATGTAAACAGCCATGTACAAACAAACTATATACAGGACGCTTGGGAGGTGATCAATGGAAGGAAAGCAGTAGAGTGGATTGTAGCTGATACTTGAACGAGCCTAAGGAGGTTGTAGAGCAGTGGCAAGTAGCCTGTTAGGCATGGGGAAAGCCAGTCAAAGATTCAGTTGTTACACATAGAGTCTAGAAAGGATTAGAGGTGAAAAGCAGGCCAGCTTGGTGATATAATCAGCCACAAAGAATCCACAGGGTCACGCAGAATCAATACTCTAAAGCCAGAAGCCACTTCAGACAAAGCAGAGAGTGGGTAAGAGTTTTTCATGCTGAACGTGAAGCGAAAATTTGAAATCGTTTAAATTGGGATGTTTTGGCCTAGCTTGGTCTCTCTGTCTCCCAGATGAGTTACTATTGTGAATAAATGAATGAAAAGCATTTATTCATCATCCTGTATGTGCCATGCACATGGAATACAAAAATAAAACAATCCCTTATTTCAAGTTTTCATTCTACTGAGGCTTCACATGCCAAGGCAAGTTTCTACTTTATCTTATAGAGGTTCTTGAACCAGAAAGAGCTGGGAGCCTTAGGAAGATTATTTTTGCAATTATGTGAAAGATGAGTTGGAGAGGAAAGAACCTGGAGGTAGGTAGACCAGTTAGGAGGCAATTATTATAATCTAGGTGAGAAGAAATGAAAATCTGGACTCTGGTGGTGACCAAGTGGGTAGATCAGAGGGTGTGGTTTCTAGAAATTTGTCAGTTATTTGCTCTGAATTCTCTCTTGGCTCACATTTCATAGAGTTGAGGTTGAAGCAACGCATACAGAAAGTGTTCAGATGAACTTGGAAAGAGGCTGTGTACTTGTTCTCCCAGGGTTGAGTCTACTTTACCAAGACGCTCTCCAGTTTGTTACTCATCTAGGAAGTAGATCCAGACAGACTTAGAGAAGACTATCCATCATCAGACTTTTCAGAAAATCTGCTCACTTCTCTTAACCTTATCTAAAGTCACTTGGATCTTTACATTTCTTTGCTTCTCCTTGGATAATATCTAGTAGTCACTAGATGCACCTAATTTCTTGATTGCATGAATGGTTTAGAATATTTGATAAGGCCTGAACCATAATGATTGGCATTGAAAAGACCTTTGGGTTCAAGGGGCAGTTTTGTGAGGCTCTGCTCCTATTACTCTAGTTCAGGAGCCCCCATTGTTGTGTTTCCCTTGAACAACTCACCTATTTAGTTCTTAGCAGAGGTATTAACTAAGATGAATACTACAAACACTGGTTATAAAAACATACCCCTCATAATCCTGGAGCAAACTCTCCCCAAAATATATACAATGTCCATGGGAAGAGTTGGCTTAAACTCAGAGCACTTTGGTAGTGAGGCATGAAGGATAACAGTATGGCAAAGGTACCTTACAACTGGCACTATAGGGCCTGAGAAACTTGTCTTTCTTTGTAAAGTCCTCAAGCAGTTCTCCCTGGGTTCCTGCTCATACTAGCTTGGTTATTCAGTTGGGTTCTTGAGGGTCTTCTCCTGTCCATAGCCTGATGTTCTTCTGTGTTTCCAGAGATCATGATCCTTGACCCCTGGCATTCTTTCTACCCTTGGGTGACTATCTCTGTAGCTGTGTCTGTGTTAACTGTATTTCTCAAACTCCCCATTACACGTGATGTCTCCTACTTGTCAAGTAGCTTCCCTTCAAAGTTACTTGGCTGATATGGGATGTGGGAAAGAGAAGAGAAATTCCTTCCTCCCCTCTTCAGGGATCTCCTGCAGAGGTAGCTCCCAGCTTGTAACTGCTCCAATTCTAGACCACTAACATTCTTCCAGGGCTCAGCTCTTTAGAACCCTCAGAGGCATGGTCAGTTGGTACAAATATAAACCTTATAAAGTGATCAGGATACAGATTATCAGCTTACCATTTTGCTAACATCTCATGTTTGCATTCTGGGTGTTCTGTGACTATTTCAACTGAGGTGAGGTAAACCCCCTCTCTTACACCATGATCTCAGATTTGGATAGGCTTCCAGAGGCCATCTAGTCCTTTTTCCACCTATATAGGAAACTACTGTCTATACCTCTGTAACAGGGGCTAAAAATCTTCCCCACCCATTAAGAGGCCTCAGATTGGGGCTATTAAGGGAATCGTGATTAGGGGAGGCTTGTTTTGTATGAAGGCCCACACCTTTTGTTAATTGCTAATAAGGCACTGGGTCATGAGGATCATGCCCCCTGCTCTGGAAAGTATATATATACTCTGAGGTGAGGTTTTGCTTTGAGACTTACTCATTGGAAGTATTCATTTGGCCAGACAAGACTCTGGGTAGCTGTTAAGGAGCCCCCTGGCTTTGAAAACCCAGCTGCTGGTTCTTCTCTCTCTGGTAACTATGTAAGTATGTAATGGCAGACAGTTGGATCTGTCTGTTGATCTGTGAGGAATGTACTGCTTATGGTCAGACAGTTAGAAGCCCTGTCTGTTGGTCTTTATTTCTCTGCTTATATTTTCTCTGTAGATGGTTGACTTCCTCAAAAGTTGCTTTCTTTCTAGAAAAGCAGATCTAAGAACCTGTGTAGCAGGCCCTTCTATTATGCTGGGGTCCTTGCTACAAACGCCAACAAAATGTAGTTCTGTCCTTAAATGTATACCTTCTGGAAGGGAGAAGCCACTGTTTCCAGATATGGTCTGAAAATGATCACACAACAGGTCTTTAACTTTCCATAGTCTAAATATTCTAAATGTATTCTAAGCTCTTTGGTGTGCCATGTTGAACTGTTGACTCATATTGACTTTCCAGTATACTAAAACTCTCAGATTTTTTTTAGGGGGGGATGAACTTTTATCTAGCCATGTTTTCTCCCATATTCTATTTTTTAAAGTTGTTTTGTTTAACCCTGTGTAAGACTTTGTATTTAGCTCTGTTCAATTTTACCTTATTAGATTTGGGTCATCAGTTTAGTTTGCCAACAGCTTTTGGACTCTGACTCACCCAACTTCATAGCTGTTTTCTGTACATTGGGTAAGCAAACCATCTAATTCTTCATCTAAATCACTGATTAACATATTAAATAGCACAAGTCCAAGCACAGATCTCTGGGCCATAGTATTGGAGGACTTTCTCCAAGATGACAAATCAATAAGGACTTCTCATTCAACAGTTTTTAACTCATCTAACTAAATTTATTATCTATGCATATCTCTCTACCTCATCTACAAGGAGAGAGGAAAGACTTTCTTAAATACTTTGCTGGAATCTAGGTAAACTAATTCCATCCAAGCTTTCCAGGCTAGGACATAAATCCCTCAAACTTTATTAGCTGGAGTGCCTCAGAGACTGCTTCTTTCTCTATGTTGAGTTCTTTCTAATCAGCTAGGATCACTTAGACTTCCATCTCTCCCCATGTCCTTTCTAAAGTTAGACTCCATGTCAAAGTAAATTATTGTAGTTTCTAATACAGAACCCCATGGAATTGCCTTCAGTTTGAGGGAGGCTCCCTAAAGTCCTTCTATGGAACTGTACTTATTTGGACAAAAAAAAAAAAGTTGATTTCTGTGCTCCCTAGAGGGCATTGGTAAGATTTGGTTGAAGTTTTGTTTAAAATCTGTAAAGAGTTCCTGGCACTGGATCAGGAAAGGGGCCCTTGAAGAAAAAAAATCAATGAACCAATCAATAGAATGAATAAATTGTTCCATTAGCTCTTTCCCAGTCTTTTGAATCTGGGTGATGGTTTATATGTGTTCTTTGTTGTGGTTTTTCATGGGAGTTAGAGAAAGCTGTTGCTTGTGTGTTTTGAAGACTCCTCATATCTAGTGGCTACTCTTAGACATGAGAGGTATTTAAAGGGCCTCTCAGATCAACTAGACTGTTTTTCTTCCCCGGCCCTGAGGAGAGTTTCTGCTACTTTTCTGGATGTGAAATTATATTCCAGCCAATGGACCTGCTACTTGATGGCTTCCCTTAGATCTATCACCAGAGTGACAGGAGTGTTAACAACTTTTCCCCTAGTATGTTGTTTAGTTACTTTTCACTACTATACTCTTGTGGGGGTACATCCCCACCAAACTCTTCACTTAACAGTGATATATGGAGTGGATACTTCTCTTGAAATAATGTTGGATGGTAAGGATGGAAGGAAGGAGGAAGGAGTGAGGAGGGAGGGAGGGAGGGAGAGAGGGAAGGAGAGAGAGAGAGAGAGAGAGAGAGAGAGAGAGAGAGAGAGAGAGAGAGAGAGAGAGAGAGATTTTGATTAGGTATCAAAGTCAAAAAAGTTTTCTATATTTGAAAAGAATAACTCTCCAAACACCATGAACCCTCCAGAGGACTATGTACTCTGGTTTTAATGTTGCTTTGAAAACCTCACTGAGTAAAGGTAGTTCGAACTTCTTAAAGCAAGGATAAAGTAAAAATGAGGTTAATTTCCCAAGGAGGAGAAACAAATAAGTACTGTTTTCTTACTGTGACCTAGCTTAGGTGCCAGAAATGTGAAAGAAAGATGCTTTTTTTTGTACACTCAGTTACTTTTTATGTATCTATCTATCCTATCTCTCTGTCTATCTTGTCTGTCTATCTATCTATCAATCCTTTTCTATCTATCTAGTCTGGAAATAGTTGTTTGCATGTTTTCTCTCCCATTACAAACAAGGAGCTCCTTGAGGGCAGGGACTACTATTTTCCTTTCTTTTTACCTTACTGTACAATGGCTAGCACATAGTAAGGGTTTAATAAAAGCTTGTTGGCTTAACTTGTCTTTATTTTTATACAAGAAGAAATGAATACTCAGAAAGGTTATGTGACTTGCCCATGGTCACGTAGGACATAAGGACATTAGGCAGGAATCCAATCCAGTCCTCCTGATGCAAGGTTTAGCACTAGCACCTTCACCATTCCACCTCTATGTACCAAATAAGTGATTGAATAGTAAATGCTCTGGCAATTCAGAGGTGGGCCAAGTTTATCAGAGAAGACTGGAGGAGGTGACCTCTCAGCTGGTCCCAAAGATGGATAGAATATAACAGGCAGAAAGGAGGGGGAGATGTTTCAGGCAGAGTGAGTAGGGGGCAATCTAAATGGCATTGGAATGGAAACGTACACATGGTATATGATGCAGACAACAAATGGACTAATTGACAGAGAAGTTATGTAGGGGAAGTAGTGGAAAGGATTAGATAGGGAAGCTGGGCTCATTTTCTAAGAATCTGAACTCTCCCCACAATCCAATTCAATCCAGTCCAGTCCAACAATCGTTTACTAAGTGCCTGAGAAGTGCCAGGCATTGTGATAAACACTGGGGATGGAATTAATAAAAAGAAGACAGTCTCTACCCTCAACGAGTTTATAATATATATATAAATACACAAAAGGAGGCAGGAAAACAGAGTCTGGGAGAGAGGAATGGGACACCAGAAATCACTCCATATGAGGGCAACTTGTTCCATGGAGTTGAAACCAGGTAGCACAGCAAATGCAAGGGAGAGTCCTCACCTTCATCTCTTGGGAGTCCTTAATTAGACACCTAGCTCAAGTACCCCCTCCTACATGATGCCTTTCCTGACCCACCCCAAATTCTTAACACTTCTCTCAGATCATTTTATATATGCATGTCATTTGGCCTTGCTGGTATAGTGTCTCTAGAACACTGGATATGGAATCAGGAAGACTTGAGTTCAAATTCAACCTTAGACACTTTTTATCTGTATTACCCTGGGTAAGTCACTTAATTTCTGTCTGCTTCAGTTTCCTCATCTATAAAATAGGGATAACAATAGCAATTATTGTTAATGTCCAAGATTGTTATGAGGATCAAATGGGATGATACTTAAAAAGCTCTTTGCAAACCTTAAAATTTTATATACATATTAGCTATCATTATCAGTATTATCAGTAGAAGTTGCAGGAGGAGGAAGAGAAAAAGAAGAGTAGTAGTGGATTAGAGTGTAAGCTTCTTGAAGGCAGAAGCTATTTATTTATTTTTTTCATATCCCTGGGGCTTGGCACACAGTAAGGACTTAATAATTACTTGTTGACTTGATTTGACTAGAAAGAAGCTAGAAGCCACAGAGGTGAAGAGAGCCTCTGGGTAGTGGAGGTGAGAAGATATTTGTGTTTTAGACACAGTGCAAAGGAATAAATGTAGGACATAGAAGGTTGGAAGATGGGATCTTTAAAAATGTGAGCATCAGTTACCAATGGAGTCTTTTCCATTGTGGAATTGTGAACCCATCCAATAAAACTTAATCCTATTGAAATGTATGCCTCTTACATATAAGCTTTACATGTTAGTGAACCAAATCAGCTTGAACTCACTGAGGTCATGCTAAACCAGTCCTTTGCTCTAAAGTTAAAACCTCTAAATAGATCCAAACAGCCTTTGTAATGCCCTTGAGTTCTCCATTTATTGTACTTAGCTTTCTCATTACTTAAATGCAAAAGACTAAAGTTGAAGAGGCCGAAACATACATTTGGAAATTTCAGAAAACATAATAGGCTGAGAGAGATAATGTAATACTTCTCCATGAATAGGGGAGTTTGAATGTCTTGATTACAGCTTTCCTGTTCATCCCTCACACATTCAAATCCAATATATGTGCTTTTATTAATGCGTGAGTGTAGCAATATGCATAAATGAATATTGATAAGGTAGGGCACTGTATATTTATGAGGTTTTATATGTTTTTCTCTTTATGTTTTATTTGTATTTATATCCAGTGCTACATCCTTTGTGCGTGTGTGTTTATAAGTCTAGTGGTTACACAAAGAAATAAGATTTTAATCGATTTCACAATATTCTGCAAATCCAGAAATACTACCATAGGTCTCACAGAATGTGTGTTGGGGACTTTGCATGTAGCCTTCCTTGTGTATGTTGTTGTAAATACCTGAGCACTCCAGCAAGATGCCATCAAGGCATGCTTCTGTGTAGCAATATGCAGTGAAATGGAGCACATGAAGCCAGGGATCTGAAGTCGTCATAGTAACAACTATTCACGCCCTATAACAACATGTGTGATATTCTCTTATATTGCATAAATCTGTAATGTTCATAACCTTGTGGCTATTTAGTGAACTTCAGTTGCCCTGAACATGGAAATCATTCATTTGTATGGTATGACTGGCAGTATTAAAAAGAGTAGGGAGAATGAAAAAAAAAAGTACAAGGCATGGGAACAAACAGTATAAAAAGGCAAAGAACGTTAAAAAAAAAAAAAAGCAATTCAGAGGAAGGAAGATGAAGGTATTACAACATCTTTCTGGACCAAAATACTTACTCAGATGTGTTTATTCCAGTACATTTCATGTATAAACAATGACAATAGAAGTGCTTTTGCATGAATTGGGACCAGAGCATTTGTGGGTAGTTTTCCAGTGGTAATTTTTTTTTAATTTTCTTTTTTTTAATTTTAGTTTTCAACATTCATTTCCACAAAATTTTGAGTTCCAAATTTTCTCCCCATTTCTCCCCTCCCCTCACCCCAAAATGCCAAACATTCTAATTATCCCTATCAACAATCTGCCCTCCCTTCTAACATCCCTCCCTTCCCTTATCCACATCTTCTCTTTTGTCCTGTAGGGCAAGATAAGTTTCTATACCCCATTACCTGTATTTCTTATTTCCCAGTTGTATGCAAGAACAATATTCAGCAGTTGTTCCTAAAACTTTGAGTTCCAACTTCTCTTCCTTCCTCCCTCCCCACTCATCCCCACTGGGAAGGCAAACAATTCAATATAGGCCATATATGTGTAGTTTTGCAAATGATTTCCATAATAGTCATGTTGAGCAAGACTAACTGTATTTCCCTCTATCCTATTCTGCCCCTCATTTCTTCTATCCTTTCTTTTGACCTTGTCCCTCCCCAAGAATGTTGACTTCTAATTGCTCCCTCCTCCCATTGCCCTCCCTTCCATCATCCCTCCCACCCTGCTTATCCCCTTCTCCCCCACTTTCCTGTATGGCAAGATAGGTTTTCATACCAAAATGAGTGTGCATTTTATTCCTTCCTTGAGTTGAATGTGACGAGAGTAAGCTTCATATTTTTTCTCTCACCTCCCCCCTTTTTCCCTCCATGGAAAAGTATTTTACTTGCCTCTTTTATGAGAGATAATTTGCCCCATTCCATCTCTCCCTTTCTCCTCCCAATATATTTCTCTCTCACCCCTTAATTTCATTTTTTTTAGATATGATCCCATCCTATTCAACTCACCCTGTGCTCTCTCTCTCTCTCTCTCTCTCTCTCTCTCTTTCTCTGTGTGTATGTGTGCGTGTGTGTATGTGTGTGTATGTAATCCCACCAACTACCCAGATACCAAAAAAAGTTTCAAGAGTTACAAATATTGTCTTTCCATGTAGGAATGTAAACAGTTCAACTTTAGTAAGTCCCTGATGATTACTCTTTCCTGTTTATGTTTTCATGCTTCTCTTGATTCTTATGTTTGAAAGTCAAATTTTCTTTTCAGCTCTAGTCTTCTCATCAAGAATGCTTCAAAGTCCTTTATTTCATTGAAAGATGAAAGTGTTATAATAAGTTTTGCTGGGTAGATGATTCTTGGTTTTAGTCCTAGTTCCTTTGACTTCTGGAATATCATATTCCATGCCCTTTGATCCCTTAATGTTGAAGCTGCTAGATCTCGTTATCCTGATTGTATTTCCACAATACTCAAATTGTTTCTTTCTAGCTGCTTGCAATATTTTCTCCTTGATGTAGGAACTCTGGAATTTGGCTATAATGTTCCTAGGAGTTTCTCTTTTTGGATCTCTTTCAGGAGGTGATCAGTGGATTCTTTCAATATTTATTTTGCCCCCTGGTTCTAGAATATAAGGGCAATTTTATTTGATAATTTAATGAAAGATGATGTCTAGACTCTTTTTTTGGTCATGGCTTTCAGGTGGTCCCATAATTTTTAAATTGTCTCTCCTGGATCTATTCTCCAGGTCAGTTGTTTTTCCAGTGAGATATTTCACATTATCTTCCATTTTTTCATTCTTTTGATTTTGTTTTGTGATTTCTTGGTTTCTCATAAAGTCATTAGCCTCCATCTGTTCCATTCTAATTTTGAAAGAACTATTTTCTTCAGTGAGCTTTTGAACCTCCTTTTCCATTTGGCTAATTCTGCTTTTGAAAGCATTCTTCTCCTCATTGGCTTTTTGGACCTCTTTTGCCAATTGAGTTAGTATTTTTAAAGGTGCTATTTTCCTCAGCATCTTTTTTGGGTCTCCTTTAGCATGTTGTTGACCACTTTTCATGCTTTTGTTGCATCTCTCTCATTTCTCTTCCCAGTTTTTCCTCCACCTCTCTTATTTGATTTTCAAAATCCTTTTTGAGCTCTTCCACGGCCTGAGACCATTGAATATTTATTTTTAATGTTTGGGATACAGAAGCCTTGACTTTTATGTCTTTCCCTGATAATAAGCTTTGTTCTTCTCATCTGAAAAGATGGGAGAAGATATCTGTTCACCAAGAAAGTAACATTCTATAATCTTATTTTTTCCCCTTTTTTGGGTATTTTTCCAACCAGTTACTTGACTTTTGGATCCTTTGTCAAAAGTAGGGTACACTCTGGGGTTCTGTAAGATCTCAGTTCCTCCAAAATGGCACAATGAAGTGTGTACACTGGCCTGGGAGCAACAAGAGATTTTTATGCCCAGAATCTTAGTAGAGTTTCCTCTTCACAACCACCTGGCCTCCAGTTCTGCCAAACCAGCACTGGGGGCTGAGATTCAGATAAGCTTCAGGGGCAGGCCTGCCATTCAGTGTGAGATAAAGATCAGCTGCTGTAGGGCCTCTATACAGGGCTGAGGTAAGAATCAGCCGCTCAGTGCTCCCAGGGATTTTACAATCCAACAATGGATGTGGGCTGCTGTAGGGGCTGCTGTGGAAGGTGCTGTCACCTGCGTGATGCAGCCTCTGCCGCTGCTGCCTGAGGCTGGAGCTATGGGAAGGCCCTTCTCCCTTTTTGGTCAGCTGAAAAAACCCTGTCACTGACCTTTGGAGCCTGTGGGTTGAGGGATCTGCAAACTGCTGCTACTGGTACTGGGGATTCCACCCCCGAGGCCTGCTCATGTCTTCCTCCCAGAGCCTTGTGGCCAAGGCTGGACTGGACTCTGCTCCACATCCCATGTGACAGATGTTTCCTGTCGGCTTTTCAGGTTGCCCTGAGCTGAAAATTTCCTCCACTCTGTTGTTCTCCACTTCTGCTGCTCTAGAATTTGTTGAGAGTCTTTCTTTACAGGTATTTTATGGGCTGTGTGGGAAGAGCTAGGATATGTATGTCTTTCTACTCTGCCATCTTGGCTCCCCATGGTAATTTTCTAATCTTAAATCTGGATAAGCCACTGCAATAGAATATCATGGAAAGATGCAGGAGTATCATCCCTGAACATAGTTAAGAGGAGCAGCAGAAATCATGTTCTTCCACATAGGTTTGTCTTTCACATGTTTGAGAGCAGGTGCAAAGACTAGTCTTTGAAAAATTTTAAAAACATAATTCAGATGTTGCTCTAGATCTTTCCAGCTCTTTTGTAGATCTCTGATTCTTAAAACTTTTGTGCCAGTGGATAAACAATAGTCCAGAGAATCTGTGAGGTCATGGGTGTAGCCCTTCCACAGTGCAGATCACCACCCATCTATACTTTGCCTTCCTGTTCACGTTTTGCCCATGACTTCTCAACACATGAAATAAAGTGAATAAAAGGAAAAATTGCTAGTTTTGTATAGGAGTATAAAGTCTTACAAAGGTATAAAACAAATCAAATGGTCTAAATCAGGAGTTTTTAACTGGTAGAGGAGGGATCCATGCACTTCCTTGGGGAAAAATAAATACATCTTAATTTTCACTAACCTTTGGTTTCTTTTATAATCATAGGCATTTTGCATTTAAAAATATTATTCTGAGTGGTCGTAGGTATCACAAGTCTGCCAAAGGGCTTTGATACCAAAAAAAAAAGTGCAGGAATTATAGTTTAGATGAAGGAATATCTAGCTTTTCTGGATCCTAGCCTGAAAGTGAAGGACTGGTAGAAGAGAAGGGTGAAAATGACATATGAGACTCTTTCTAAGCAGGAAATACCTTTGTAATGCTATTGACCCCATTCAACATAGAGCTCAATGGACCCTTGGAATTCAGTAGGACTTCACTTGACAATAGGTATGAAAATAAACCCAGATAACCTAAGTGGAACACACGTAGACATATAGTTACATGTGCCAGGGTAGGTTTCCACCTCTTTCTATAAGACAATGACAACAGGTGACTCTGACTCCACCATCCATGAACCAATTTTACAACTAATATATTTAGTCATTCAATCTCCACTTTGAAGGAAGGATATTTTCCTCATCTTTCCCCATTTTTTTTCACTCAAAAAGGAAAATAGAGATATGGGGACAGGTCTTTTCCATCACTTCTGGTAGTTTTCCTTAATCTTTGACAATCTTTCTCAATATCTACTACTACTTATTCAACATCTGCTTACTGGAATGACCTACAGATGAGTAGCAAGATTCATTGCAAGCTTGATCTCCCAAAATGGCTTCTTTCTTTAAGAAATATCTGCACATTCCTGAATCGGAATGACTTTGATGAAAATATCGCTTTATATTTTATTTAATGAAAGCTCTTACATCTATTATTTTGTTTACTCTTCACAATTATCTGAGGTTGATGGGATAGGCATGATTGTTCCCATTCTGCAGATGTCGAATGTGAGCCTCAGAGAAGTTAACTGACTTGACCAACTAGTTTATAGCAAATCCCAGACTAGAACCCAGGTTTCCTGAATCTGAATCCAGTTCTCTTACATGAATGCTATTTAGATGGAAAAACCCTTTGTGCCAGAAATTACCTAGGAATTTGACAGGTGCCTTGTATAAGGTAGAATTTTTGTGAGTGACAGAGACATAAAGAGATGTACTACAGGGATTTTCATGATGATAGAAATGCTATGTTTTCATTTGGGATGTTTTGTTTCTTGTCATTTTAGATCTGGGATTTAAATGCTCCAGTAGATATAGCTCATTGCTTACCTCTTTAGGAAGACCTAGTGTTTACATTTTTCACCTCTTCTAACACTAAAAATCACTTTAAAATGTATGGTTTGTCAGAATCACCACCTTCTGACCAGATCCCTTTAGATAGTTTTCCAGTTATCTACATCTAAAGATCTGCACTGAGTTCCCAGACAGAAATGTATAAGAAGCCTTAAGGTGTAAAGAATTTTTCTAGGAAATCATAGGGTAGTACTAAACCCCATTCATCATAAAGCAGGTTAATAACAGAGTGGGGCATTTCTGGGGATTCTACAGTGAAGGAGAGTTTCCCAGGGTGGGGACTACTTGGAGGGGTGACTGGATCGGAGTCTGCTCACCCAGTGAAACCATTTCATGAATTTATCTACATACAATTTCTAACAGTATTAAGAGAAAAAACAATCATGGCTTAGAGGCTAGTAAGCTGGCCCCAGAGTTAGGAAGATCTGGTTAAAATACTACCTCTGACACACATTGGTTGTGTCACACAGTGCAAGTATAATGTTAATGGGATATAAGGTCTTCCCTGCCCATTAATTGGCCTTACATGGAGCCCATCAAGGGAAGCTTCCTTGGGGGAAGCTTGCCTGTCAGAAGGTTTTCACACCTTTCCCCAATTTCTAATTAAGCACTGAGTCAGGAAGGTTGTTACTCCTTCTGGTTCTGAGCCTACTAGCTTAAAGTGCATATATTCTGAGAGGTGAAAATTTGCTTTGAGGGCTCACTTTTGAGAAAGATCTTATAATTCCCTGTCCAAGACTGAGTAGCTGTATGTTCAGATCCTTAGAGAGATGTAAAAGCTCTCTCAATCCAGGGATGTATGTAAAGTGTATAGTAATATTGCTTTGACTCATGTAGTAGAGCCCTATCTGTTGATCTTTATTTCTCTGCTTATTTTTTCTCTGTTTGTATTTTCTCTGAAGTTCAGGGTACTGACTTTTCCCCTGAACTAGTGAATGTGGGTAAAAAAGATTGTTCACCCCTTAAACAGCTATCTTTCCTAGTAAAGCAGATCTAAGAACCTGTGCTAGCAGCCATCCTGGGTATGCCAGTGTGGTTGACATTATAGCAAGTCACGCAAACTCTCAGTGTCCCACACTAAATAAATTGGAGACTATAAATTGTAGAACAGAGGCTGATGTACATTGATAGAAGGAATTTCATCAGGGGGAGTTCCTTGAACTGATGAAATCACAGATTTGATTCCCTCCTTGCTCCCTCCCAAAAACATTATAGTGGAGCATCAGTTCTCAGGGGCAATCTAAAAATAAGGAGAAAGAGAGAAGTAAGCAATCAGAGCATGGATCATCAGATAGTGTTAGAGTTATTGAGAGCAGAATGAGAATATGGAGTAAGAGATCTGTTTTCATGTCATTGACCCCTTTGGTAGTCTGGTGAATCCTATGAACCCCTTCTTAGAAAAAACATGTTTTCAAAAATATAAAATAAAACATATAGGATTACAAAAATAATTGTAGGTTAGCAAAAATAAACATGCAATTTATTTTTCCAATCTAAGTTCATGGACTTCCCATTCTGACAATGTTGCTGATTAAAATATACTAGAATACAGCCTGCAAGTTTAGGATTTACACAAAAGAAGGGAAGTAATGAATAGGATGAATAAATGTACAATATCACTTAGGTATAGGTAGGAAATTTATTCCTACTCACAAAGAGGAATGCTAAGCATAAAAGAATGATAAGGAATATAATAGAATGATTAGATCAGAATTCAGTATTATAACTTACAATTCCTAGTAAAAGTGACTTAGTAGGGATTTAATATTTAACTCCATCATAGTATAAAACAATATTGCATTACTGCTAGTCAGTCATTTTACATTTCACCTCAGCTTGGCACTGTCTAATGAAATGTGAAGCATTGGTCAACATTATTTTTTATTCTCTCAGATGCAGAAACTTTACTTGCCACCTACTACTGATACTGCCATAACAGCCAGCAACCATTTCTATGGATGCAGCTACCAACATGCTCATAGAATTATGAATCTTTAGAACTCACTAGGCTACTTCTAAGTCTGGACATATCCATCATATAAAGCTCATTCATCCTAAGACCAAGAAAGAATAAACACAGAATAGGCAGGGGCAACTATCTGCTCATGCAAGTCAGATTGGAGACTGGACTGTTACTCCTTCCCATCAGGCTTTGCATCCATAACAGAAGAAAGAAGCAAAGTCTAGTCCCTTAGCATAACCACTGAGTCAATAGCTCTCCTGGCTCAGAAACCAATTAAGGGAGTCTGTTATCCTCTATTGTAGACCCCTCAATGATTATCTATCTATCTGTGTATCTATCTATCTACCTACCTATCTATTTATCTATCTATCTATCCATCCATCCATCCATCTATCTATCTATCTGTCTATCTATCTATCTATCTATCTATCTATCTATCTATCTATCTATCTATCTATCTATCTATCTATCTATCATTGCTGTCCTTCATCTTTGAAGAGGACCAAAATGACATCACCATTGAAAAGTGAAATTTCAGTGTGTTCTGCTGTGGCTGATCAGACCAATATGAGCTCGAATGTTCTACCACAGATAGTCTGTATGAATATTTGGGGTGGTTAACCCAAATTTGTGCATCCTGCATTTACTTTGTGCTGTCTCAATTCTGCTTTACTCAAAGAGCACAGCACCTTTTCTTATGCAGGCACATCATACTGAGTTCTCCTGTGCCAGTGTCTTCCATGTTGCACAGTCAAATCCAAAGTTCTTGAGAGAGACCTTGGGAGTGTCCTTGCATCATTTCTTCTGGCCACCATGTGATCACCTGCCCCATGCTAGTTCACCATAAAATAGTCTTTTTGGCAAACATACATTTTGCATTCAAACAACATGGCCAGCCCATCAGAGTTGTGCTCTCTGAAGCATAGTTTGAATACTTTGCAGTTCAGCTTGAGCAAGTACTTCAGTGTCTGGTACTTTATCCTGCCAGGTGATCCTCAGAATCTTCCTAAGACAGTTCAAGTGGGAGTGATTCAGTTTCCTGGCATGGTGCTGGTAGACTGTCCATGTTTCATAAACATATAACAATGAGGTCAGCACAACGATTCTGTACACCTTCAGTTTAGTGGTCAGTCTAATACCTCTTCTCTCTCAAATCTTTCTTTGGAGCCTCCCAAACACTGAGCTAGCTCTAGCAATGCGTGCATCAACCTAATTGTCAATGTATACATCCCTGGAAAGTACACTACCAAGGTAAGTGAACTTATCCATAGCATTCAAAACTTCTCCATTTATTGTAAGGATGGTTCCATGTGTAGACGGTGTGGTAGTGACTGAACTCAACAGGTATCGCAAGTTGCAGCTGGATCTATCTATCTATCTATCTATCTATCTATCTATCTATCTATCTATCTATCTATCTATCCATATCTGAAAGGTGAACTCTCCTTTCCCCTGACTCTCCTACTAAGTTTCTACATGGTCACCTAGAAACAAGAATAACAACTGAACATATTCCATGGTGTCAGTTGGGAGGTGGGACAGAGTCCCTGCTACACTTAATAAGTTATAGGGTTTATAAAGAATGTATAGAGTAAGATGGAAATTATTTTAATTTTTTAAATTCCTATTGCTCTAAAGTGGTGATCCCATTGACCATAATGACACTTAAGCTTCAGTTGGTTGTACTGTAAGATATGCTATAGGCCCCACTAATATAGATGTACGTTAAGGCAGGCAGAGGGCTGCCTTGATACTAGGCTCCCAGAGCCTGCCTTAATAGGGGTGTTTTTATGTCCTAAAGGAGAGATGAATGGGAAGATACCAGCCCACCTTCTGACTTAGCTTTTGGGCTTTGTCTAAGCCTTAGGCAGGCCTACTTATCACCAGAGGGAAGTGCTTATGTTATCTCAGGGTGGGGTTTGCAGGAATTTAGATTGAATTGTATATGCTGGTCAAACTGGGAGTAGATTTATGCCTACTGAGTTGGGTGGGGGGCCATCTCCAGCTGTCTTGATCTATATCTTGCCACTGAACCCAGATGACTTGGGAGAAGAGAGTGAGGGTGAAGACTGCATAGCCCTCCCTCAGTTAAATCCAATTCACTTGCAAGTCATGACATCTCCTTCCTGATGTCATGGTCCTCTTTGAGAATGAAGGACAAACAACAGCTGAGTTGGGTTCTAGGGCCCTAATGTTCGCAACTCACTATAGGCAGCATGGCATAGCACAGTTGGTCTATGCCTCTCAATACTGGAAATGCAGGGGTTCAAATCCTACTTCTGACACTAGCCATGTCACCCAGAGAAAGTTGCTTACCATTCACTTGAGGCTCTATTTCCTCATCTGTAAAATGGGGACAAAAGTAGCAGCTGTCTCAAAAGACTGTTGTGAAGATCCAAGTAGAAAATTGGTGTAAAATTCTTTTATACCTTAAAGTGCTAAGTAGGTGTAAACTATTATGATTCTTTTTGGAAGGCACCCCATCCCCAAGAGCCTAGGACCACATGAGACACTTTGGAAGTGCTCCCTAAATGCTAGTTGATTGGTTGACAGCCTTTGGCTGCAGAGTGCTGTGGGAAGGCATCTTTGGAATTAAGAAAAACATGGTTTGGTGTGCTCATGATTGTAGGAGGGACTGTTATGAAATGAAGCCATTAAACTACATAGCATTTTATGTATGCATAGATATATGCATGTTGTATGTGTGTGTATAGTGACATAGCCAAATAGAAATCTTTCTTCACTATTTTTAAGGTTATAAACCTCTGATTGCCATATCAAAAAGATTATATGAGAATAGAGAGAGATATTTACTAGACCTGGATTTATACTCAGAACATCTTTACAGTAGAATTATTACCCAAACATCCCAATTAAATCCTGGTATTTTCCAAATCCACTAAATGCTTAATCCTGTTGTATTGGAATAATCATTTGTTCTCTCTCTCTCTCTCTCTCTCTCTCTCTCTCTCTCTCTCTCTCTCTCTCTCTCTCTCATTTACTTGAGTCTCTCATTCTCCCTTAACTGAGCATTTTAAAACAGTTGGTGGCAATTTTGATACTTCAGTGAATTTGTGATCTCCCTGATGTGGACATGTTTTCCATCTGTATGGAATACAGCTCATCCATACCTAAGCATCCTGGACTATTCTTGTCCACCATTTTTTTTCTTTAGATTCTCCACAGAAGAACTGCTAAATATTATGGGGGTGTTCCTTTATATCTCTTCATATTTTGTGAGTACCAGTGGAGAAGTCTAGCTTTCCATCTACTCTCTAATGTTCTAGCCACATGACTGGTCCACCTCTTTTCATCATATATTTTGTGAATCCAAGAATCAGAACCCAAGCTATCTCAGAAGCCATCTTAATGCATACTACAACAAGACTTCCCTCTTCACCAAGTCCTAAGGGTGCAAATAATGCTTTTGCTTGACATTATCAAGCTATTTGGAAGCCAAAATCTCCCAGGGCAGCCCATTTAACATTGTAAAGTTCTAAATATTAGGTAGTTTTTCCTTATATGAAGACATGAATGAACTCTAATTTTGTCAGTGTAAGGAATTCTCTCTATAGTAACTCTCTTTACTAATTCAGACTGTACTCATATGTGGCTAAGATAAGTCCTAGGGAGCTGTCTGAAGAACATAGAGACTAAGTGACTTCTCCCAGGTCAAAAGCCTGGTAAATATTAGAGGTAGGATATGAACATGAGTTTTTCTCTGTTTATTATGTCATGCTGCCTTATACTAAGCCTAAAATTGCTTCTGCAATTTTTAAAAAAAAAATCTATTTTGATAACTGTGTTTCAGTATGATTGGTTTTTTTTGGTAATCTTATGCACTTCATTCTATGCATTTAAAAGCATTATTCTGAGAAGACTCCACCAGGCTGCCAAAGGTATCCATGAAATAAGAAAAGATTAAGAACACTTGGTCTAGGGTCTAGGTTTTGCCTTCCAAGTCTCAACTTCTCGACTCTTTCTTAGAATTATTCTGGCTTCCCATTAAACCTCTGGAGCAAGGTAGACTCAGAATAACCAATGACCATCTCAAAGTTCCTTCTGACTGAGTCTACTTCTTAGCTTGACATTCTAGTACAGGGATGGGTTAAAACAACATCATTGTTGGAGGCAAGATACGAAATTCACCTGTATTTTTACCTCACTGAGGACTTCCACAAAGATGCTTTCTTATGCCACAGTATGGGGGAAAAGAGTTGTCTCCTTGTTGTGAGTCAGAAAGCCTAAGACTGTTGAAGAGTTCGTAAAAATATTGTTCTAGATAGAAGCTGCCCAAGTGGTAGGAGTCTGTGGATTTCTGGAGCACAAAGGCCCAAGTGCTATCCTTGCCAAAGACTATGAGGTCCATGTGGCCGGGGGTATTTTAAAGACATTTCATAATCCTGGGAGAACTTTTCCCCATCTGGATGCTTTTTGCTTAAAGTGACCAGCTGCTTAAAAAGAGTCAAACCATATGACATGGACACTTAAATACATATCAAGAAGCAAGAGGATCTTTATGAGCTTTCAGCTGCATCCCCATCCAGTGGAGAGACATGACACCTGATATTGGGGAAAGACTCTTACCTCACCTTTGTCCTCCCAAATTCTTTCACTTAGATATTGGGTGCGGTAGCTGTCTTCTTATGATGAGCTTCAAAACATGGGTTAAATTCTTTTAAAAAACATTATTTTATTTTTAATTTGTGTATTTATTAGGCATCTTTCCAGTCTTTTGGGGATGGAGGCTGTGGTAACTAGAATTGCCTGAAAAGAAGCATATTCCCTTGTCTTCCAATGCATGGAAGGAAGTGTTCCCAGAGCTCAGAGAGAAGGTTGCTGCCACTTTTTACAGAGGAGAGCTAAATGCAATCAATAAGCTTGCCTAGTTAAGTCATGAGTTATTTCCCAGTCACAGGAACATTTCACCTGGGATCAGTAGGAGCTTATTCAGAACAGGTGCTTTTTTAGAATCGTCATATATTGGGGGGAAAATAATCTCACTCTGTTCAATGATCCTTAGACTCACAGGGGTGGTCTAGGGGCAGAGCTTGATCCTGTCCTTGGAGATGAGAAGCAGTTGGGGACCTTCCATAAGGGTAGAAGGATGCCTAGGAGCTGAGCTGGGGAAAGTGTTGGAACCCTAGAAAGTACCTCGTCTTGGGAAAGGGTTGATCTTGTACTTTGTGCTTTCTCAAGGTGTTTCTTTGTTTTTATATTTATAATTAGCATGTTGAAAAAGATCATTTTTTTTTTTTTTTGCAGGGAGAGAGGAGCTGTGCATTGTGCATCACTTGGAGAGGCTCCTACATACTCCTTGAATGAATTTCCAAGGAGTCTCGGGGACACACTGAGGCACAGGTGGCAGGCAGGCAAGGTGATTGGGAAGAAGGTGAGTGCTGTCTGTGTGATGCCCGCTTGGCGTCCAGAGTGAAGCTATCCCAAGGTGCACCCGCTGCATCTGTTCTCCTGTGAAGTGCTGTTGAGTGGCAGATTTGGGATTATTTATACAGTGGAAAATAAATCAGAAAAGTTAATGAAGCTCTGGGAGGAGGAAGGTGAGGGAGGTGTGAATGCCACAAGTCAGAAAGGGAGCTGATTGGCACAGTAATGAAATAGTTCAGGGGGGCTTGGCACCTTGTGCCTTCTCACCTGTGAATAGGATGCTTGATGCTCTGGGAACTGGGTGGGGGGCTAGAGGTAGAGGTGGAGAAGTGAGCTAGCTGCCTCTACAACCTGAACCCACCCTCTGGAAAAAGTGTTGCATTGTATTATGCACATGTAACAGTGCAAAAAAAAAAAAAAAGTGGTGGTAGAATATATGGGAGAAGAAAGTATATTCCTCCTGTCTCAAGATTGTGCTGATATTTTATCAGGACTAGAAAGAGGAATTGCTCTATCTGTACCTGCCAGGAATGTTCCTCCGGGCCAATTTTTCCCCTTTCCCTAAGGCTCTCTGGTGCAACAATATTGGTAAAAGAAATAAATTCATTTACTGGATATGATACTTAATGCAGTCAGGAGTCTGGAGTCCATTTGTCTATCCGGAGTCAATGAAGAGGAAAGTGAAATTAATGTTTGGATGATGGGAAATCCAGAGCAGTTGTTATCCACTCTTCAAACAGATCATGTGACATATTTTGAGATCCCTATAATATTTTGCAAAAAAGATACTTTCAAACCTTAATTGTATTATAATAGTAGCTCACAGGTAGGGGAATGGGTCAATTTTCTTGTCTGATGTGAATTTTCAAAGGTGATATTAAAACATCACCTATTGTGATGTATGGGGCAAATAAAGAACTTGGAGGAGAAATAAGGACAGACTATGTGGAGTTTGTGCGTGTGTGTGTGTGTGTGTGTGTGTGTGTGTGTGTGTGTTTTACAGTCCCATTATGTCTCCCACATTAAATGATTTTGGCAGATAATTTCTTCTGTGAAGCATTTGGATGGGCAGAAGGCTATTAAGAGAGAATGATGCTGAAATATAGGCCTGGAAGATTCTTACAAAGTGTTTCTTTCACTCCTTCAAAGTATACGATGAAAAATGATGTGTCCAGAAGGGCTAAGTAAAATTGTAGCAATGTGTAAAATCTATACAAAATGCAAATATCAGTTTTCTGTTGGGTCAGGTACTGGTGATATTTTAGATTTCTTAGGCGATTAAAATACAATTAATTTAGTACTTACACTTTAAAATAATTAGGAAGAAAGAAAATATGGAGAGAAGTGAGCCTATTAGAGAGAAAGGAATCTCAAATAACTAAAACTCCATTATAAGATACCTTGATTCTCATTTCCTAATTATCAGGTATATACTTGTTATACATGTTCATTTACTTCTTGTCTCCCCAATTAGAATGTGAGATCCTGGAAGGCAAGAACTATTGTTATTTGTTTATTTTGTTTTGCCTTTCTCCGAATCCTTAGTACTTAGCACAGTTGTTGTTCAGTTGTGGCCAACTCTCCATGACTCTGTGGTCCATATTGCAGTCATCTGCTATTTCCTTCTCCATCTTATAGATGAGGAAACTGAGGTAAACAGGGTTAAATGACTTGCCCAGGGTTACACAACTAAGGTCTGAGGCTGGATTTGAACTCAGGTCTTCCTGACTCCAAGTCCAATGCTTTATCCACTGTGGTATCTAGCTGCCTCTGCCTGGCCCATAATAGGTGCTTGATACATGCTTATTGATTGACTTACTTGCTATGTACAGAAATGGCTGTTTTTAGGGGAAATCATGCCACGTACTCTCTGTTTTAGTTGACTTGGTCTATTTTGCCATTCACCATACACAACATTCCATCCCCTATCTCTGCTCATGGGTTGGTTGTCCCTCAAACTTAGAATGTGGTCCTTTCTTACCTCTCTTTTGGAGGGAATCCTTAGCACCCTTCAAGTTTCACACTCAAGCATTACCTCCTATAAGATTTCTTTCCTGATTGCCCTAGTTGGTTTTTTCTCATTCTTGAAATTATTTTGTATTTCTTTTAATGTGCTCTGGCTTTGTTTCTCTCCATATGTGCCATGTTCTTCCTGTAGAATGGATGCAAGCTCTCAGGAGGACTGCTTTGTTTTCTCTTTATGTCATCAGTGGCTGATATGGTCTGATGTCTATCCCATAGAAAATGTGCAGCCCAGTGTTGTGCTCCCTTAAATATTGTTAGTCTAGGCAGGAGAGGGGAACTTGTGACCTTGAAGCCACATATGGCCCTGTTGGTCCTCAAGTGTTGCCTATTCAGTCAAACAGTTGCACTTGAGTACCAAGAGAGCCATGTGTGGCCTCAGGGACACAGTTTGGATTCAAAGGGCTGTACTTGAGGACCAGGAGGGTCACATGTGACCTCAAGGCCCCTACCTCTGTTCTAGGGGATGAGGTTTTTAGTTTCAATCTAACTTCTGATTGCTGTTTCATTAATGAGGGGGAACAGGACCCACCCTTTATATCTAAGGTTTAACCGCTTTCCCACTAAATACCAGCTCCCCAAAGAACACAAATCCCAATTAGCCAAGAAACTCATTTATCCAAATCAGTAGCAATGCCTCCCCCCTTCACCCTCCCTCCTAAAATCAGAGCAAGTATACATATAAAAATATACACTAGACAATGCAGAGTAAAAGAGCTCTCCTACTGAGAAAGAGGTTACTCTCTAGTATGGTAAGCTGAGGGTAGAGTCATGACAGACACTGCCAGCTCCTCTCATGTCTTCCCAGAGTTTTTTTCTTTTAGCAACCTGAAGAGTCCTCATTCACAAACAGATAATGGGTTTGTATCTGTGATTCTGTTAAGCATCAGAGTCTCTCCCCCACAGGTCTTGATCACAAATGGATTTCACAACAATAGATTCATAATGCCAACTTCTTGGGAGATACATGATTTAGAAAAGTTTCTATTCATTGGCAAAGACAGAGGTTCTATTTTCCCCATCATACTAAATGTTATTCTGAACTTAGGTATTATCAAGTGAATGCATTGTAAACTGAAAGCTGATGGATCGGTATTCTTCTCCTTTCTTCTAGCTCAGGGCTCCTTAACATGGGGTCCTTGAACTTATTTAAAAAAAATAAAACAACATATTTTGGCTGGGCATGATGTCAGAATTCTGTAATCCCACTTATTGGGACATCGAGGCTGCTGGATCTCTTGAGCTCAGGAATTCTGAATTGTAGTGGCCTAAGCTATTGGGTGTCTGCACTAAGTCTGGCATCTATATGTAAGCCTCTAGCAGTCAGGAGCGACACCAAATTGCCTAAGAAAGAGCATGTCATAAAGGAAGCAGTTCCCTGCACCAATCAGGCCAACAATGGTAAAGCCCTTATGCTTCCAGCCTCGGTGAATTGGGGAGACATAGTCTTTAAATAAAGTTTTTTAATTAAAAAATATATTGATAACACTTTCAGTATGATTGGTTTCCTTTGTAATCTGATCAACTTTATGCATTTAAGAATATTCTTATGAGAAGGGATTCATAGGCTTCACCAGATTTCTGAAAGGGCCAATGATAACAAAACCTTAAGAAGCCCTGCTCTAGTTGCTATGAGAAGGTAGGGTTTCTCTGTGTCTGTATAACAACCCATCTGACAGCATATACTTCTAATGGTGGAGGCCAGGGGCAGGGATGTTATCAAGGCTCCAATGCTCATCCATGTGTAGTTTCTTCTGAATTAGCAAGTATCAGTGGCCAAGCTTTCATCATGTTAGCTTTCCTCTCTTGGACTACCTGCCTCTACTATTTGAGTCATGGGTTCTGAGTGAACTTTAGCCATGAGTATACCAATATTAGTCTTTGATTTTTCTCTGATAATCCTTTATGGTTGTAGGAATCCCTCTCCCTCCCCCCCAAAATAGGAGCTTCTGAGCCTTTAATTATTTCCAAGTTTTGGTTTTTTTGTATATTTCCACAGAGTCTGGTATACACAGTCATAGATTTAGAGCCTTTCTTGATGCATTCTCAGCTCCTGTCAGCTGTTTTGTTTTCCATCTCACACTATTAATTCAAACTGAGTTTATAGTCTACACCTGTACCCCCCTGCCTCAAACACTTCCTCCCACCATGGAAATTTGGCATCTAATCACTTACAAAGGTCATATATCAATATGTCCAAAGACAGGAGGATGGATACATCCATTTAGGGTCTTATCTAGCTTTAGGATTTTATGAATCTATCACTTGTGAATAATGTGTGACTCTCACAGAATAGCATCTGGATTTTAAAATTTAAATTTTTAAATTTTGAATTTTAAAGTTTAAAAATCATTCCCTCAATATTTTTTGGATCCATACTAGTGCTATTTTCCTAGTATTAGACTAGACTTTTGTTTCAAGGATTCATACTAGTATCTTTTCTGTTACCAGATACCAGTAAAAGATATACGAGATTTTGAAGGCAAAAGCAACATTTTAGCAAGAATTATAACAATAATAGTTTTCTATTTATCACAGTTTTTTTTTTCTTATTAAATCTTAAGATTATGGAAAAATAGATCTAAAAACTATTCAGGATCTTTTGCCTCCCCCTACCTCAATTCCATTATGAAGTGTATTTACATTGTAAATATACAGGACGATTTCTTTTTTTTTTTTTTTTATGACTTTCTTATTCTCTGCTTCTGTTGTTTACAATAGTTCCAAATGCCTCTTGTTTGGTTTTGAAGTTCATACAACAGACTATGAGCCAAACTTAGTGATTTACTGTTTTGAAAGAATCTCCCAAAATACACGTTTGTAATATGGCTTGCATTTTTGTCTCAGGTGTAAAATAATTGGTATTCCATCCACAATTTGTTTTTTTCAAGTTAAAGGTGGTGTGCATTATGGCTGTGTGTGTGTGTGTGTGTGTGTGTGTGTGTGTGTGTGTGTGTGTGTGTGTGTAGGTGGTGGGGGAAGGGAGTTGCTTTTCCCAAAGAGTGAATGGCTCTTCCTGGTTCAACGGCCAATCCTTTGACACCATCCCCAACTCAAACCCCTTCAAGAGACCAAGGGTCAACCAGGAACTTCTAGGCAAGAATATGTTTTAGCAAAGTTCCAGAACATATGTTCCACCCACTGGCAGTTGCCCAAGTTCATACCAGGCTCTGTGGGAATGATTCCAACATGACCCCCTACTCTACTGCTCAATGTCTTTGGAGAGACTCTCTCCTCATGGTAGTGCCCAGTAGATTGCCAGGTCAATAGTTCATGACACTAAAAGGGTTCTTTCCCACCAGCCATACAACTTGGAAGGATAAAGGCCCCAGTTATTTGACCAGCCACCAGCCAAGTGGTCAAGTTTCCCTCACAGTAATCCAAAACTGACTAAAATTTCATAATTCATTTAAAAATGAATCTATTTCACTGCGTGAATGCCTTTGATAATCAGCATAATAATATTTCCTTTTATTTGTGGTATGAGGTTTCCTGTAGCTCTTAGTACTTTAACTTTCCAGCAGCTTTTAGTATTTTAACTATATTAACTAAAATACTATAAAATCCTTTTGACGATGCAGGTTGGAGTTAGGGATTGTCTTTGTTTTATATGAGAAAAAATGGAATCTTAGAGGCATGATATGTCTAACATCACATGAAGTACTGGTAGGGAAACCAAAAGTGGAATCCCACTTCTTTTGTCTTTTATTACATCTATACAAAAGTTCATTTTGGGGGAAAAAGATCTCCTCTTAACTTATTCAACTCTCTAAGACAATCAATTCTTGAACAAATGCAGATCTGCATTCTTAAAAGGCATTTCCATACTGGGAACTCCCCACATCAATGAAATCAGAAGTTTGGATTCCCTTTCCCCTCTCAAAATAAAACCTGAGAACAAATGGTATTCTCTGTATGAAATACAACATTGTCAGTAAAAAAAAAACAAAAAACAGTGATATTGACTTTTACTCTAATTTCAAATTCCTTTGAAATCAAAATGTTTTAAAATTTCTTTTTAAAGTTTTGTAATAACTAGACCTAGAGTACAAAACTCTGCTGGGTACTTAGCTATTCTGCTGGGGGTCCTTACTATTCATCATAGTACAAACTCATACTTCACCCCCATCTTCCAGCCTCATGTTTCAGACTGTGTTTACAAATACATACAGTTAATAATATTTAAAAGTGCCTTACAAACACCCAACAAGAAAGCAATTCAACAGAGGAATCTTCTTCCCATTTTCCAACTCAGAAGTGGGTCCCTCTGAAGTCAAAGTACATCAAATGTTTTCTCGGAAAAATAGGTACTACAAACAAGAAAGATCCTCAAGGGAAACTTGAAAGTGTCTTTCAAAATTAGCCATCACAAAAAGCTCATTCTGTGTTAGGTTTAGAACAAGATCTCTGTCGCAAACTGCCTTTATACATGTGGCATCTTCAACTCAGAGTCTTTGGGATGACCTTCAAAGAATGATTTTGATAAGCCAAAGATTCTGATATCATTGCTATCACTGGTCTGGCCAAATCATACCAGATGTCCCTCTCATTTGGGGTTACTAGAAGGAACATGCTGGAAAAATTCACTATGTTGTTTTGGAGGGAGAAGTGACCTTTTGACAAATTAACATGTTAAGGTCAAGAACACTGTGTGACTCTTGAACTTGACTCTAGAGTAGATGTTCTTAATCTCTTTGTGTGTGTGTGTGTGTGTGTGTGTGTGTGTGTGTGTGTGTGTATTGTGGGCCCTTTTAGCAGTCTGGTGAAGTCTTTGGGTCTCTTCTCAGAAGAATGTTTTAAAACTTGTAAGACAATAAATAGAATTAAAAACAATTATATTGAAATAAAATGTATTTTTTTTTCCTTTCCAAAGTCATGGATCCCATAGAAATTTATCCGTGTTAAGAACCCATATTCTAAGGTGAGTTTATATGCTAATAGGTCTTAGAGTAAGGTAGGATTTTCAAGATCATTTATTCCAACTCCTGAATTTCCATATTAGGAGATTAAGACCAAGAGAAATAAAATGATTTGTCCATGGTCATTGTTTGGTCATTCACTCATGTCCAAATTTTCATGACCCCAAGGACCTTCTCACACCAATACTGTCCATGGGGTTTTTTTGACCAGGATGTCAGAATGGTTTGCCATTTACTTCTCCAGTAGATTAAGGATTAGCCAGAGGTTATGTGATTTACCCAGTCATACAACTAGTAAGTATCTGAGGATGGATTTGAATTCTGGTCTTCCTGACTCCAAAAACAGTGCTTTATGCATTGACTCATCTAGTTGCCAAGGTCATACAGATAATAAATATCAAGCTTCTTTCCAGTGGACTTGCCAATTTATAGTGGATATAAAAGCAATGAAATGACCATTGTGGGCACTAATAATATCTCTATAGTACTTTAAGTCCCACAAAGTGTTTTTCTCATAGCCCTGTGACCTAGCTAGTTATATATATGTGTATTCATTTTATGAATATGTATTCATTTTATATTTGAAGAAGTTGAAACTTGGGATCTTGAAACTGAGCAGTCTATTTGCCTAGAGTCCTCTATCTAGAATGAGTTAAGATTTGAATTACATTAAGCAAGCCATTGATAGAGTATCTGCTGTGTGCAAGGTGAGACAGAGTGGGGGAGGGAGATGGAAGGTCAGCTTTGGAGTCAGGAAGTCCTCAGTTCAAGGCTTGCCTCCTCACCATCCAGGCTATGTGATTCTGGATAGCACATCACTTAATCTCTCCCTGCTCCAGGAAGTGCCCTTAAAGTAGCTGTCACGGGCACATTGTCCAGATGCATTTGTGCAGGATGATTTGATCCTGGGAGCTGCCTCTACTGATTACTTCATAGGTCTGCGTCCCCTCAAAAGGCAAGGGAACTGTGCCTTGAATCTAGGTTTCTTATATTTCCAAATCCACACTCTAGCTATGACAGTATTTAAACCTGGTTGGTCCGGGGAAATGATGATGATGAGGAGGAGGAGAATAATAACTCTTTAAAACAATTAGGTGCAGAATAGTCACTGATCAGTATTAATGGAGGGAATTTACACACTAGGAATTCCCTATACCAAAGTAGCCATAAGTATGGACCCTCCAAATATATCTACGTACGATATTATATACATATATATTAATTGCCACGGTAACTCCTTTAGTAACACCACTTATGAACTCAATTAGACAGGTGATTAAAAGGTTACAGAAAAGCTACCAGGAGACTCTGGCTGTGCTTTCCTCTAGGGTTTTTCTCTACCTGTATAACAAAGTTAGGAAAGCCACTGATATATTTAATACAATTTATACACATCTGCTTGGACACTGCCATCTATTGTCAAATACTTTTCAGACTAATTTTTCATTTGAAAGCTGTTATCCCCTCTTCTCTCCCCTATTTCTTATTCTACTTTATTTGTACAGATCCACTCACTCCATTCCCCCTCACTACCACCCATCCCATGGTCGCAATGAGCCTGGTCCTCAAATTTACCTTTGCATTTTAATCTCCCACTATCATCTTATCTAACCCCTATTGCTCTAACCAAACTCAACTATTTTCCTGTTCCTGAACTTCTTTGTGGTTTCTTACCTCGGTGCCTTTGCATTTCTACCTGCAATGCCCTCTCCATCTTCTCTTTCAAAACCTGCCTATCTTTTAAGGGCCAGTTGAACTGTCACATCCAAGAATCCTCCTCTAATCTGAACTCTCATTCTTTTGAATTTCTATAGCACCTTGGACTTCTCTCGAGAATGAATGACTTCCTGCTCTGCATTGTACTTAATTATATGTATCCTATCTCCTCTACTAGAATGTAAGGCCCTTGAGGGAAGGGATGTTGTCCTTACTTTTGTATTACACTACAAAATCCAACATAAAGCTTTGCACATTGTAGACTCTTAACAAGTGTGTGAATAAGAATGTAAGGAAGGAAGGAAGGGAGAGAGGGAGGGAGAACAGAAGAGAGGTCAAAGGGAGAGAAAGGAAGGGAGGAAAGAAGGAAGGGAAGAAAGGAGGGAAGAGATAGGGAGAAAAGAAAAGAGGAAGGGAAGGGAGAAGGGAGGGATGAAGAGGAAAAGGAGAGAAGAAACAGAGGAAGGAAGAGAGGGAGAGGTAAGGCAAAAAAGAAAGAAGGAATGAAAGAAGGAAAGAAGAAAGGAAAGCCATGTAGCGAAAGGTAAGAGATTATTGTTCCTGGTTAGATAACTAACTTTCAAAGGCCATGACTTAAAGAACATTTTTGAAAGACCGCATCAATTTGGAAGTGCTAAAGTTTGTCTCAAATTAGGCTTAGTTGTACCTCCAAAAGGAAAAAACAGACAAATAGAAAACCTCTTTCAATCCTCCCTAATGTCTGAGATGAGCCCCCAGAATATATTGATCCAAACTTCAAATATTAAATGGTACATTTGCACAAGAGCAGTTAGCAAAAGCACGCACCTCCACTGCCTATTACTAGGTGATTATTAATCAAAGAACCCATGTGCCATGTCCCTGAAAAGGTCACGAGGTTGCTATTTCTTTTATGCCCTGGATCTTTTTTCTGGAACAATGTCAAGCTGCTAGTTATCTGGAGGAAATGAATGTGCTGCGGATATCTGTAGTACTGAATTAATTTTTTTTTTTTTTTAGTTTAAATTCTCATTTAAATAAGATTGAATTAAGTCTCTCATTATTCTATGGTATTATATCCTTTGATTAGAGGAACATAATAAGACTTTTTCCTCCTTTCCTTAGAGTTTTACTACTCAAATTAGATTAAAATATTAAAAATTACCTTTCTTTTGCCACTGTACAAGATGTCATCCATGTCCTTTTAAAAAGTCACTTTTACACATTTTGGTGAAGTATAATAGTGTGCTGTGGAAAGAGGACTGGACTGGAAGTCAGCAGGGACCTGGTTTCAAATCCTGCCCTTCTCATTTATTTCCTCTGGGAACTCAGAAAAAAATCACTTCTCCCCTCCAAACCCCAGTTTTTTTATCTATAAAGGAAGTATGTTGAACCGCCTGATCATTACTGTGGAAGAGACTGAAAGTCAAAATTTGTCCTCACAAAGTCAGGAGAAATGGAGGAATGAATGAGTGAATAAAAAACCATTTTTTCAGTACTTACTATATGAAGAGTACTATACTAAATGCTGGGGGTGAAATATGAAAGCAGAAATAGTTCCTTGTCTCAGGGACCTCCCATTCTAACGTGAGGCAGGCAGAGGAGGTTTTAGCTACAAGTCATATGGAAAGGTCCTATAGTCCTTAGGATGCAGAGACAAAACAGATGGGGATGGATATCCTTTCATGTCATCTCTGCTGATGAAAACGTTTGGTGGACCCCTTGCAGGTAATTCAGGAAAGAACATGGGCCAGAGTTGTCTAGGAGGGGTGGGCCTGGGTAGGGTGCACTTTGTATTGTTTGGGAGAACATCCCAAATCATATCATTTGGAGGATTTCTGTGTCTGAGTAGTTTTCCAAAATCTTTTCGCTCCAAACTTCATGATAATACACGCCAACTCTAAATCTTTTAGTCATTTTTCCCTTTTTTTTTATTCCCTATATATCACATGGTCATAGATTCAGAGCTAGAAAGAGAATTTAAAGATTGTTTACTCTCTATTTCATTTCTCAGATGAGGAAAATACTCCAGATAGGCTAAGTGATTATTCAATGCAACTGACATATTTAATATCAGAACTAGAATTCAAACTCAGGACCCTGGCTCTAGATCTTTCCATTCTGCTCTACCAAGTTAAGAAAACATTGGCATTTACCTGCCCAAAATTTATTTTTCCCCAGTACTTCAAGTGCCTAATTGCATTAGGCCTACTCTGTTATCCTTCAGTATCAGAAGTAATACACATACTAGAGCTCGTTTTTATGGCTGACGGTATTAACAAAGGATGTGAAAGTAATAATATTTGGATTTATATGACCCTTGCCACCTGAGTATTTCAATTTCACAGAAATTGGGACTTGTCCTGCGAGAGAAGAGGAAATTGCTTATTCTTGGAAATGCTTGACTAATTCAGCCTCTTTGGGACAATTTATAGTCTTCCAGGTCACTGAAGCAATGGTACTTTATAGAGCCTGATAGCTCATATTCATGAGATATAATTGTAATCACTTTATAACAGATTTTATTTTTAATTCCAGACTAGAGGAGACCAGCTCCCATTTTCTTGAAAGAATGACTGAGTCCCAAAATAAATTGATGACATACCTGTACAGAAGACAAAATATCAGATTTGCATCTCTTATGTTAGAGAGGAAGAACTAGGTTTGAATATCGCTTTTGCTATGGGATCTGGGGGGGGCGGAAAGTTGCTTAACCTCTAGGCTTCAGTTTGCTTATCTAAAAACCAACCAACCAAACAAACAAAAAAACAGATGAGCTTAGGCTTAATGACTACTATGGTCCCTTCCAGAGGGAAGTCAGTGATCCTATGAGTTATACTTGAGGAAATGAGGTTTCCAACATCTACTTATCTCTTCATTTTTTGACCCAAGTTTCCAAGTTTTTGTAAGGTAAGACATGGAGTATTTGTCTGTTGTCCAAGAACACAAATTTCAGCCTGGGAAGCCATCGATCAAAAGGTGCTATTTCTCCTGGTTGTTCCAAATGTCCTTTTTCTCTCTTTCTTTCCTTCTTTCCATTAGGCATGCAGGCATTATGGGGCCGTTGTTTTCCATTCTTCACAGTACAGAAATTGTGTTCAAGACAATAGGCTTGTTTCTAATTTGGTGTTTCAGAAAGCTTGGCAAAATAGAAATAAGATTGTATTCAAAAGTTGAAAAAGAGCATGTAAATAGCAATAACTGAAATTTGTGATTAAACAATTAACAAAAAAGAACCCTATGAAGTCATTAAAAGTATAAAGAGTGAGACGTTCCCTGCTTTGTCATTACTGGGTTTGAACTGTTATTACTGAACATTGATTGAACACCAACAATGCTCTCGCCATTCTGAGAAACATGAAATTGGAAATGGGCCCTTCCCAATGGTCTGCTGGTCTAAACAGACAAGTGCGTAAGGGAGAATAGGACGAGAAGACACTCAGGTCACAAGATAAATGAAGACAGGAAAGGGAAAATAGGGAAATCATCATTATTTTTTATCTTCGTCTATAGTCATGCTATAAAAATGATTTTTAATATTTTGTCTTCTGAGATAAAATGCGTGTGGCTCTTTATAGACCTTAAAGCACTGTAGGAATGCTAGCTATTATTAATGTTTTTATTATTTATTATTTTATTATTATTGTATTTTATTATTATTTATTATTTTATCATCATCATTATCATCCTTAGCTTTGTGACCTTGTACAGCATGGCACAGTGAAAGCATGTTGGATTTGGAGCTAGAGACTTTGGATTTACATGCGTATTCTGCTAGTTACTACTTATGTGAACTTGGATAAGTCACTTAATCACTTAGGTCCTCAGTTTCCTCTTCTATAAAATATGGGGATTAGACTAGATGTCTTATCTTCCTTCCAGGTTTAAGATTCATCCACAACTCTCTGTTTTGATGAGTAGATGGAATATTTAAGACTTCTACTTCTTCCCAAGGGAATAAGCATTGATAAAGTGCCTACTGCTGACCAAGAATTGTGCCAGATATTATCTCATTTGAACCTTATAATTATCTCTCAAGGGAGGTGTTCTACTATGCCCATTTTATAGTTGTGCAAACAGGTTAAGTGATTTGCCCAGGGTCATACATCCAGGAAGTGTTTGAGGTAGGATTTTAATTCAGGCCTTCTTGAGTCCTCTATCCAATGTGTTGATTCTATCTGATTCTAACCCTTTTAAGACTCCCTAGGACCAACTGGAAAAAGGGATGACAGGGGATGAGATGGATATAATGTCATGGAAACAATGAACATGAACTTGGACAGACTTTGAGAGATAATGGAGGATAGAAGGGACTGATGTCCTCTAGTCTATGGAGTCACGAAGAGACATGACTGAACAACTAAACACCAGCAACAAGAGGACCAAATGAGGAAGTAGGTAGCACGGCGTTTCATGGGCTTAGTTTATCAGTTCTTGTGTTTGGTCTCACTTGATCTTCAGAAGCTCTAAGCCTAAGATTTCCAGCTGCCATTGAGGAATGCTTCACCTTCCTTGGTGGCCTTTCTCCCCATTCACTCTATATTCTCTAGTGCAGCAAAGGGAAAACTATCTCTAGCTCACCTTTTGATTTGCCTCCTAAAGCATCCTCATTCCTGAAGAGCCACTTGTTTTGGGCTCTTCAAAGAGACAATGAAGAGATTTATGCCTCATACTCAACACATTTCAGTGGTAGGTTGCCATGTAGATTAACGCCTTTGTAGTATATTTTGCCAGGGATTTATATCTGTTCATATAGAACGATGTCTTTCCCCCAGGAATAATGCAGATCCAAGCTGGAGATTATAGTTTGTGTGAGCGTAGCTAAGCACAGATAAGGACATTCCCCCTTGTGAGAGATGAAACCAGTTAACGGAGAAGTAGAGAACAAAAGGCCCTTTCACATCAGGGGATAGAGCAGCAGCCCCATGGTAAACATTATCCAATCTCCAAAGAGCTTTTCTGTGACAAGGATCACTTTTGTAATGTGTGCTCTCCTGGCCTGTACACCTCCTGCTTCATTCTTTTACAAACACATGCACAGTTCACACCAGGAGTGGAGAGCCAAGAGATTATGTAGATGCCAAAGATGGAGAATTGGCAGTGGAGCCAGAAGCCGGGGATGCCAGGTGCCCCATGGAGGGACCCAACCCCACAGGTTCTTTCTCCATCACACCTGTGCTCTGTGCAAGGTGGAAGCCACAGGCAATGGGGCCCATAGTGCCAATGTTCAGCAGCCAGTGGGAGGGACCTGGGGTCAAAACCAAACAGCCTCTACACAAAGTACTTGAAATTAGAGCATACTTTGAAAGTATTAAAGAGGATTGTGTGAGTGCCTTCTCTAACCTCAGCATATACTGAAATTCCCAATGGCTTAAATTTTTTGGTGATGTTTCCCAACTCTCTCTTTTTCACCCAGTGACTCATATTTTAAGGCTTCTGAAATATCTGCTTCCAAAGTTACCCTGTAATGAAAAAAGGCTGTTATTTTAATCTTTAGAGGGGTTATCTGTGTTATTTTTGTATTGTATATTAGTTGTACCTACAATATACATGTCACATGCATCATGTGACACTTTTTTCCCTGGGGAAGGGACATAGATTTTATTAGATTCAGAGCTGATAGGGAATTTAAGAGATTACTAGTTCAACAGTTCTTGATGTAGGATCTGTGAACCTGGTTTTTAAAAATATTTTTGATGAATATTTCACTATGATTGATTTCTTTTGTAATACTATGCCTTTGATTTTATACTTAACAGCATTATTATGAGTAGGAGTCAACCGGCTTTCCCAGATTTCCAAAAAGGTCCAAGACATACGCAAAAAGGTAAAGAACCTTTGGTCTACTCAAACACCTTCATTTTCTAGGCGAGGAAACTGAGACTTGCTTAACACCTAACAGGCTTCAAAGAACTACAACTGACCTTAGAAGCTGCTTGACCTTGCCCATATTTTATAGATGAGAGAACAAAGACCCGGAGAGACTCTAAAATTTGCTCAAATTTGCTCTCAAGTGACAGACTTAAGACCTCAGATTTCAAATCTTCTCCCACTGCTAAGGTTCAACCTTGAATCTTATAAGTCTAAATCTGGTGTTGTTTGCAAAGCATCTCGTTATTTCAAGGCAATCATCTTATGAGCCTGTGCTCCTCCTCCAGCTGCTATTGGTGGGGGACACAGCATCAGTTCCTATCTCAGCTAGTGGAGAAGTAGAGCCATGTGACTAGAGCAACAGAAGTCCATTGGTGACTAGGTGACCTGCTTGGATGGATGTGAGCACAGGAGCTGGAAGCCTGAGTTCAGATCAGAATTCTAGCATGGGACCGCTCCAGGTAAAAGAGGGATTTTTTTGTTTGCCCAAGTAGAAACTGCATGGCGAAGTCTAGGGCTGAGGTCTAAGGAATCATGGCAGTCAATTCAATTCAGGGAATTCCTTATAAGCAATTTTCATATCTAAATGGGTTCTTATTTTTCCAGTTTCTAGGAAGAAAGTTAAAATAGTGACAAATCAGACTGTTTGAAGGATAAAGGTCACTTGTTACAGCTTATTACAATCATAAAAGTGGCTTAATATATGAATAAATGGAGAACTGTGAACTCCTCCCCATTTGGACTAATTGCTGTTAAAATAGATCTTTTTTCATCACTCATTTGAGAGACAACTGATCCATGACTGCCCTTATATAGACATATTTTTTTCTGCTAATAATGCTTTCTTTTTCTCAGGGAAAACTACTATAAATATGAATCCAATATCTACAGCCAAGTAATAATAAGAAAGGTTCACGCATTGTACTGTGATATAAACTGCTTAAAGATTTAAGCATAATTTATACTAAGGAAATGGGTAGTCATTACGCTGTATGTCACAGAATCAGCAAGAGTGGGCTCCTCATAACAAACCTCTGCACAGCTTTGCTGTTGAGTTTAGCCAGCACAGCTGGGTAAAGCAGGGATAGCAAGTGGAGTCTCTTATTAGCCCATCTAGTCTGCTAAGAGGTACCTGAGATGCAAAACTCAGGAGAACAATTCGTAGATCCTACAGATAATAGAACTTCCATCGTTACCTTGTGACATTCTATAATGTAGTCACTTTTAAAACTCTCTCTCTCTCTCTCTCTCTCTCTCTCTCTCTCTCTCTCTCTCTCTCTCTGTCTTTGTCTTTCTCTCACTGTCTCTTTCTATGTCTCTGTCTCTCTCTCTCTCTCTCACTCTGTCTCTCATTCTCTCTGTGTGTCTCTCTCTTTGTCTCTCACTCTCTTTCTATGTCTCTCTCTCTCTCTCTCTCTGTCTCTGTCTCTCTCTGTCTTCTCCTCTTTCTCCCACATCTCTGTATGTATGCATACATGAATGTATGTGTCTTTGTATGAATGAGCCTTTTCATCTATTTATATCTGAAAAATTCCTTCAAGATAAGGAAAGATTTTCAATGCTTCCCATAAACAGTATGTTTCCCTTTGTCTTCAAGCCTTTATTTAGTCATTCAGTCTGACTACATGAGTTTCTTTGTTTGCTCACATAGAAACTGGATGGCCAAGCCTAGTGCTGAGGCCTAAGGAATCAGACCATAGCACCCTAATGTTGTTCAGGGAGTTTTCTCAGCAAAGATACTGGAGGGATTTGTCATTTCCTTCTTCAGTGGATTAAGGATTTGCCTAGGTCATGCAGCTAGTAAGTGTCTGAAGCTGAATTTGGATTTAGGTCTTCCTGACTCCAGGTCTAGCTCTCTATCCACTGAGCTATCTAGCTGCCTCCAGTCACCAACCCTTAATCTTCATCGTCCTGAAAGGTTTTTTTTCTTTTAAACAAAACTTTATGACTCAAGCATCAGTTAAACTGTTACAAATAGATTTTCTATTCCAGCCTTATAACATCAACTGACAAATTCAGAATGATTCTCATGTATTGGGCTCCTTTTAGTGAACTCTTTCCTGGTAAGTGGGCTACAACTGTGGTATTATAGAGCATGCCACGTTTATCTAAAGGACCAATATGGGCTATGACGGAATAAATACTGCACCTGCACTTAAAGAACCTGGGGCCTTCTTTCTGTATAGCCTTGAAGAAGTCATTTACCCTCTACAGGCCTCAGTTTCTTCATTTGTAAAATGAGATTACCTATTCTTTAAGGTTTCCAGTTCTAGCTCATATGCTGTGGTCATAACTGGGCAGGCTTCAAGGGAGTCAGTGAGGTAAGCCTCCCCAGCCCCTTTCTAAATAGAGAGTGAAGTGTCTGGACAACGTATGGATTGGGCCCTCCCTGTGGCCCCCTTGTCTTCCTGTGTTGTTCTGGCATTGACTCAGGCTCGTGACCTCTTCCTGACAGTAGCAGTGAGGAATGATTGACTTTGAGGAACAGATTTGATTTTTAAAAGTTTGATACCAAGGAATACCAACGTACTTAGAGAGATGGAGATACCCAAATGGAAGTGGGAGGCTTGTGTTCTGGGAGAGGCCCAATCATCCAGTAATCCTCCAAAGGAGGGAATCTTGACTGGTGTCTGTGAACTAGATTTTAAAAAAAATAGTTTGATAACTGTATTTCAATATAATTGTTTTTCTTTGTAATCTTTTTCATTTTTATCTTATGTATTTGCACCTTTATCTTATGTGATTCTAGGGTTCGGAGAAGGGATCCACAGGCTGTTCAGTAGACTGCCAAAGGGGTCTGTGATACAAAAAAGAGGTCAAGAATCCCTGTTCTGAGGGGAGTCAGGGGCATCTGTGGGCTAGTGTAAGTCAAAAAGGCAGAGGAAAAACCCCATTAATCAACCAGCAAACATTTAGTAAGCTGCCTTTGGACTACTATGTCCCACCACTGTACTGGGCTCTGGAGACACAAAGCCAAATATAAAAGTCCTAGCCCTTGGGGGCTTTTATTTTGTTGGTGGAGACAATGTATATCTATGGAAATATATACACTACTTATTTAAAATGAGATGATTGTTTTTATCTATCCACCCACCCATCCATCCATCCATCCATCCATCCATCCATCCATCCATCCATCTGTCCGTCCACCCATCTATCTGTCCATTCATCAATTCATTGATCCATCTGTCCATTAATATATGTATGTATGTATGTGTGTATCTGTCTATGAAAGGCATTCTGTTCTGGTCCTGCTATGTCACCTGCCACTGGTGTAGAAAATGTCCGGTAAGGAGACTGAGCAGCCTAAGTAGAACATTGAATAGGGAGCTCTAGAACTGGAATCAGAAAGAATCAAGTTCAAATTTGGCCTCAGACACTTACTAGGTATATGATCTTTAGCAAGTCACTTAACTTTTGTCTGCCTTAGTTTCCTCAACTGCAAAATGGGGGTAATCATAGCACTTAACTTTCAGGATCTTTGTGAGAATCAAAAGAGGTAGCATCTGTAGAGTGCTTGGCATAATGCCTGGCACATAGTAGGTATTTAATAAATGCTTATTCCTGTCTTTTCCACCCACCTCCCATGTAGACTGACAAGTTTTCTGCAAGTTAGACTCATAGAGAGTTGCCTGGGGGCACTGAACATGTAAAATGACTTGACCAATGTCACAAAACCTGTGTGTGACAGAAGCAGATCTCAACACCAAGGCTCTCTACCCACTTCTCCATGTTTCATCACAAGTTAATGTTGTGATGATTAATGTTACCCTTCCAAAGGGATGCCATCTTAAAGAAACATATAAAGAAATTGGTGCATGCTATCTTCAGCAACAATTTTTGCCTCAGCCCCATTAAAATAATGGAACAGCTGCTGGCATGAGTAAAAACAAATCTGCAGAGGGCACAGTGCCAATGGTGAAGATGGCATTGTAATTTTTAGTTGCAAATCTTTCCTTATCTATAATATACTTCCTGTTAGGACTGGTTTGATTTATTCTTTGCCATCCCCTTGGACTGAGAAGGTATATTTTAGCAAGTGAGAAAAGTGAGTTTCCTCCAATCCCATCATGTTGTGTATGTGCCCCCTTTTCCTTTGAGGAATATCTCCTCCTTCTGCTGAAGTCTACAGGGTCCTAGTTTATGCTTTCCCTCAGCCTGTCTTTCATATCAATGCCCAGGAAAAAATGATCCTATCAAAGATTTAAATCTAAGTATGATTTAATCAGTAAAAACTTCCAAGGATATTTCCATTTTTACCAAGTGTCCCCTCCCAATCTTAATGATGGAATAGAAGGTTTTGCAGGTTACAGAATTTTCTGGAATCAGTCAGGAAATGGGAGGGGGCAGGCCAATAAATTCTTCTAAGAACCATTGAAATTAAACCCTTGTAGGTAAATGTTTCCCTAATCTGCCCAAAGAAATGTAGTGTAGCACTGGATGGAAATTTTTGTTTAATTTAGGGTGACATTGGGAACAGCTAAAAACAGCTTAATATCCAGGGGAACTCTTTGCTCATGGTCAGCACCTCCAGCAAGAATATTACCTTAGTGACTATAGTAGGGAAACGAGAACCTACTGTGTACATACTGCAGGCATACTTTTTTCTTCCACAAAATAGGATAAGCTCCTTAAAGAGGGCACGGAAAAATAGAAATGAAAGCAAACACCTTAAGAAATACTCTTCAATTTGGTTATTATTTCAGAGCCAGAAAGACCTGAGTTCAAGTCTGCTATCTGAAATACTGCTGGTATGACCCTGGGCAATTCCCTTAACTTGTCAGTGCTCCAGCAAAGATCCAAGACTCTATTACTGGACATGTGCTCATCTGCATTGGCACTAGGAGGTTCTTCCCTGGGACTTCTTTGCATCAGTAAAATCATACATCCAGGTCAAGAAACACTGTACTGATATTTATCTATACATATATACATACATACACATAGTATGTATATGTGTATGTGTATATCTATGTATGTATGTATGTGTTGTGAATATACACACATAGTAAAGTATATAGACATATGCATGTAGACACGTGTATATATTTTGTTAACATATATAATTTGTTTCTATATGTTTACATATCCATGTAGACATATATACACAATATGTTATTATTGTTATTAAGCAGTAAGAATTTCTTGTTCCTTTTCTGACTCTTCCTTTTCCCAGGAAAAAAAGACAAAAGCTTCTCTTATTCAAAGAATATCCCTAATGGGACATTTTCTTCTTTATGGAGGTGATGACCATGTTTCTTCCCACCCTAAAATAGTTTTTGAGCAAATGTCTTGACATGTCTTACCTTTGAGGTTATTCTGTAGTAGGTTTCATACAATTTAGATGAAAAAAATAGAAGTAAAATAAAAGTAGTTTTTTTCCTTCACCAGACATTTGCTGGGGCTTTTACAAGGTTCCAGACAAGGATCAGAAGGCATCTCTCAAGGCCCTGGTTTTATGTTGTGAGTTTTATACACCGTTCTATGTAAACACATCTTCTCCTGGTCTAAGGATGTAGTCTCTCTCTTAATGTAAACTTGTTTAGACAATATACCATACTGAGTTGGAAAGAGAAAAAGACTGGCAGACCTTTATTCAGTTATAGAAGTGGGAGGTCCAGTGGCCACAAGGAGCCAGGTAATTTTCTTAATGTCTTCATGGAAAGATGAAAAATGTACTAAAATTTGGGGTTATGTGTTGTTCAGTCATTTTCAGTTGTGTCCAACTCTTTGTGACCCTGTTGGCAAAAATACTGGGGTATCTTTGTCATTTCCTTCTCCAGCTCATTTTACAGATGAGGAAACTGAGGCAAACAGGGTTATGTGACTTGCCCAGGGTCACACAGCTGCTAGAAGTCTGTGGTTAGATTTGAACTCAGGTCTTCCTGACTCTAAACCTGGCATTCTGTGAACTGCATTAACCAGCAGTGGAGCTAGGTGACCTAATTTCAAATCCCAGGTCCTTTTATTAAAACCTATGTGACCTATGGTAATTCACTTATCTGGTGCAGGTCCCAGCTTCCTCTAGAAAATGTGGGAGTTAAATTTTGTACCCCAATCTATGATCCTATGATTTTTTCTACCTTCTAAACAAGGCATGAAATTCCTTAGCATTGGGGAAGGTCTCTTTTACCAGGTATTAACTCACCACCCCCTCAATGCTTATCTCAGGATCACCCCATTGAAGATGAAATTAACTTGACATAGAAAAAAAATTCATATTAGAGATGTCCAAAAATGGAAGGTCTTCAAGAGATAATTGAATGACCACTTAACAGATGTTTTGCATTAAATACTTCTTTTAAGGTATGGATAGGGCAAAATGGCTGCTGAGGTACTAAGCCTGCTATGAAATTACATGATTCCATATGAGTTCATAAAACTGAGGTAGACCCTGGGGCTTAGTCTTTCAGAGAGGCTGTAGAATTAGAGAGAGGGTCTGAACAGAGAAGAAAGGGGTTTCCAAAGTTAGCCATCCAAAGTTGTCTATTAATTCTTAGCTCATTAAAAGAAAATGAGGAAATATCAAATTAAATGTGGTGGTATGGCGGTAGTTGTCTTGAAAGTAAGGACAATATTCAAAGGGCTTAATAAGTAGTGAGTAATGTTCACATCCTAAAATTCACATTCACATTCACATTCTGAAATGAGTGCCTGTCTATCCAAGCAGAAGGGGAAAATCTCCTAATTAATTTTGAGGCTGTTATGATGTTTCAATTGATTCAGATCAGAAAAAGGAGAACAATTAAAAAGAATCAGAAAACAATATCCCTTTTAGTATTCTAAAGGGAAGACAAGAATTAAATAGGAATTTAATTGAAGTTCCCCGTCTACATGAAGGGATATGAGATGTTTGAAGAGACAGCATTGCCAGTGGTGAAAGACATTGCTGTTGCAACCGTGTGAAACTTATCAGAACCAGCTTGTAACTGGGGAGCTTGATGTTCTTCACTGGCATGATAGAGTGATGCTGGATGCCTAGGCATTGAAGCACATAGGTAAGGTCATAGACTGAAAGTTGGAATAGACCTTGGAGGTCATCTCTACATCCTTACTTTACAGAGGGAATGGCATCTCAATGAGGTGTGCCAAGAACATATAGCTGGTAAATAATGGAACAAGGATTCGAATTCAGGTCCTCCAACTTTACGTTCTTCACCTTCCCCACTGCACCGTGTTGCTTCCATGGCATTTTCATGAGTGGCAATATAAAGATGAAATTTGTCAGTGAAAACAAATAGCATGTAAACATTTTGTGAGCATAGACTGTTACATTTTGCCTTTGTGATCTAGGTACCTAACTTGCATGATGGCACATAGTAGGTGCTTTAAAAATACCTGAATAAATGCTTAGAATTGGACTCTAAAACCTGCAGTGTTCAAGAATGGTGAGGTTCAAGGTAAAAATATGGTGAGGGCGAGGTCATTAAAAGTTTTCCTGTTCCCTTGTCTACAAAATGGAAATATATAAATGATGGTTTTCTGGGTCTAGATTGCTAATAAACTTCATAGACCAGCTTAAACAGGGATTATCCTGTAGGTCGTCAAGTGCAGTCCTGTGAAGTTTGGATTCACTTAAAGGGCCATGCTTAAGGACCTAGAGGGCCACATGTGGTCTTGAGGCTGCAGATTCCCCATTCCTGGTAGTAGTCTAGTTGTATTTACTATAAAATCGTGAATGTGACTTCAAGACGTGGTATAGTTTTGACAAATGTAATCAATTGTGAGCAAAAGTTGCTAAACCAATCTTGCAAATGCTTTTCAAAAATTGTTGGGCATGAGAAAACTTACTTTGGCCCCCTCCTACTTATGGCTACTAACTCCTCATTCATGTTTTCCTCAAACATTTCTTGATTGTTTACTGTGTGTATAGCCTGCAGCAATGCTTTATGGACCTTTTCGTCCACCCGAGGGGAGACCTGCAGTAGGAACCTTAGTCCATGGTACAGTGCTCATATAGTCACATTCTCCATCTATCCCCTCCCCACAGAGCTTTATGGAAAGAGAAAAAAGAAAAAAAAACTAAAATGAGGGAAGAGGAGAAAAAGAGACCAGATCATGAAACAGAAAGCTCATTGAACTTGGAGCTAGCTAGGAAGGCTTGAGTTCCGCCTCTGGTTTTTCTATTTACTAATGTTTCTCCATCTATAAAATGGAAGCAATAATGCCCACACAACCTTCTGTACTGGGCTGCTGGGAGGTTCTAATATATGTGAAATTGCTTTATAACCTGAAAGCATGAGGTACATTTAAGCTATTATTAAATATACATAATACACACTGCCTGATTTCTTTCAAATGAGGCCAAAGGTTGATTTTTTTTTCTGTTTCTGGTAGATGTGAATATGCAATAAGGTTGAACTGGAGTGCTGACCTATGGGAGCCATCTCTGGGAGCAGACTCAGAGTTGTCTTTGAGTGCACGGAGCTGGTGACTCAGTGAATATTTGAAAGGTGTCCCCTCCCCCACCACACACACCTTCAATACCTTCTTATTGTATGTTGTGTCAGGACTATTTTCATTGGCTTCCAGTGAGGGAAGGGGGCAGGGTAGCTTGGTCTATCCCACAGCTGTTGATCTGCTGGTGTTCATTGGTAGATACATTGGTAGATAGTTCACCTGGTAGATAAAGCACATACTCTACATAGGGGAACTGGAGCCCAAGTGTTGGTCATCTATTTTCTGGCTTATTTTTGGCTAGTATTAGGTAAACGAGGATCTGTCCTGAGATGACTGTGTCTAAGGTCATTCAATTATGTGAGTCTGAAAGGTCTGGAGATCTTGGTTCCTGTTGGTCAGAGTTGATTTCTGGTAAGGGGGAGGAATTCCTGGCAAATATTCTAATGCTCTCAGAGAAGACAGCCACCAATGAGAGGGTGGCCCCAAGCCTGGCCTGTTTAGAAAGTGTAGAAATGAAATAAACCATAACAATGCCTACTAAGCAAGATAGAAAACCTCTTTATCTCCCCATGAGGTTTAAGGATCATCCTCCTGGGAAAGTATAACTGTAGTTCTAAGATACTGAGTCCTGGTTTAAGTTTCTCTGCCAATGTGCATTGTGAGTCTTTAGTCTTTTAAAAAAATATATTTAATTTAATTTTTTGTTGCATATTCTGAACTGTCTCCTTCCCTCTCCTCCCTCCCCACCCTGCACTAGAGAAGGCCACCATTTCACATATGTATGCATTCACACATGTGTATATGTACACATATATATGTCTTTATATACATTTGTGTGTGTATATATACAGTATGCACACGTGTATGTGTGTATATACCATAGTATACATCTATTTTTAAGTTCTTTCTCTAGAGGTGGATAGCATCTTCTTTCATAGTCCTCTGCAGTTTTAACTTAGTCATTCACAGTTATTCTTTGAACAGTATTGCTATAACTGTATACAACATTCCTTTGGTTCTACTTATTTCAGTCTTCATTATTTCATGCAAGTATTTCTGTGTTTCTTAAAAATCATCCTACTCATTCTTTCTAATGGCACAGTAGTATTGCATCACAACTTATTTAGCCGTTCACCAATGGATGGATATCCTCTCAATTTCCAGTTCTTTGCCACCATAAAGAGAGCTACTATAAATATTTTAGAACATACAGGTTCTTTTCCTTTTTCCTTGATCACCTTGGGAAATAGACCTAATAGTGGTATTGCTGGGTAAAAGGGTATACACAATTTTATAACACTTTGGGCATAATTCCAGATTGCTTTCCCAAATGGGTGAGTCAGTTCACAAATTGAATCTTTTGCCTTTTAATGTTTCATTTGGATGCAGAAAATGCATACCTTTTCTATATATGACATAATGTACACTGAGTACCTTTTTGATCTCTCTTTGGGGATGCCTAGACTCGAGCATAGATGGAGGGCATGTGTGTAATAAGTTATAGGGCTACTTTAGAAAAGCTTATTTTCTTATGCTTAATAAAGGATTGGGAGGAATGGGTAAGTTCTTGCCTTTGAGGTTTTCTCCAGCACTGTTCCTCTGAAAATACCTACCAGAGGAACACTGTGATTTTGAGTTAGATTGTACTCCACTTAGACAACACTGCATTTCTAGCCATAACAGTTAACAGTTTCTCCAGAACAAAAGTTACACTCAGTCTCTTCATAGACTCCTCAGTTGTCAGTCCAAGATTTCATTTATTCTTAAAAGCACAGTTAAAGGATTTTTAGCCTCTGTGGGAGAGGCTCTTGATGTTGGTGTTAGAATGGTGTATCTCAAGTGCCTTGGGTCACTGCTGGGGAAGCTAAATGGGACTGGTGGAGATGATACTTTGCTGAGATATATCTAAGACACGATATAGAAGCAATGATCCTTAGCCATGGAGGGTATTAGTTCAATCTCTTGAAGCATTTGGGCTTTTTCCCCAGCCTTTAAGAACTATTGAGATGCTATTGAGTAGCAAAGACACATGAAAGAGTTCTCAACATTTATGTGTTGGGTGGTGGGCAGAGGATTCTGGATTGCAGTTCGGGTCAGTGAGGTCATGTTTGCAGAAGGTAAAAGGTTTAGAATCAACACTTTTACTTTTCCCTTTACTGGGATCTTTATATGCTGGTGATGCAAAGACAAAAGTGAAATGGCCCCCATTTTCATGGGGTAAGTATGATAGGATTCATATCTACCAGTATTTCCCCATGACATGGTCTAGACCTATACCTCCTCTTTCCCTCTTGAGCTTAGTTTTACCCAAAAGGAGACAAGGAGTTCAGGGACCTGACTGGCCCTTGTATGCCCATGCCCTTGGTCTCCTAATGTGTTTCACCCATTCAGACCCAATCTGGCCCTTCTCATTTGGTAGATTTCTGAAGATCATGTGGGTCCTCACATCCCTTGCCCTATCATGCCATGATGACTAGACATGTTTTCATATGAAGAGCAGAGTAGCCATGTCCAGAAAAGTTGCACTATGGTGTCCATATTGTATACCCATTCTGTGTTAGAGTAAAGTAAAATAAAACTCCTTTTTGTTAACAGTTAATGACTGACAAGTGCTTCAGTGTACCCCAACATCAAAGCTGAATTACAGGCATGATGGTCTTAGGGGCACTTTCAGCAGGGACATAACACATACCTAGAAACCTAAGGACCAGAACTGAACCTATGATTTCATTCAAGTAAGGAACTTCCAGATGAGGGAAGCCCTCCCTGCCCCCTCTCCCCCACCCAGTGCAGGCTAGCACCATCTCTGCAACTTGGAGAACTGGAGAATTACCTAGAACACCAAGAGGCCATGTCCTGTCTAGGGTTATTGTGTATCAATTATTTGTATTTCTTATTGAAGATATTTTATATGTTGATATATATTGTCGTCTATGTGTTCTGAAGATACTATAGAAATATACGACATCCTCAGAATAAATATCAAATATTATAGGTAGATATCTAATGTATCTTCAAAATAAATTTGGAAAAAACCTTATCACTAACCTGCCTTTCACCAGTAGAATGTAAGGTCATTGAAGGCAGGGGTTGTTTCAGTTTTGTCTCTGCTCCTAGCACAGGGCCAGACACATAGCAGATATTTAAGAAATCCATATTGAATGAAAGTCATTTGAACCACGAGGACCAGGAAAGGGGAGGAGAGGAATAGGAGGGGTCTTATGTTTGGATGAAAGCAGTTGCCCTTATTAGTCGCAAAAGTGGAATCCATCAGTGTCTGAAACATTGGTAATTTAGGAGGAGAGTGAAAATAATCATTCCATGGAATCAGAATAGAATCCCTTCAGGGAAGAAGAGAAAAAAAGGATAACTCGGCCATGTGCCCATCATCATCTCTTCTGGAACCACCAACAAATAGGATGCGTCAGGAAAGGCCAGTTTATTACTTAGGGTCGGGGCTCCTGTTTCTACTTAGGAACCCAAGTAGAGTTTGTATTCATCCTTCTCCATCTATTGGTGGTATCCTGTACTCAAAGTCGGTGAAACCCATCCAAGTGAAGGAGAAATGAATGAGTTGTGAGATTGTTGTCAGATACAAGAAGGCTTTCTCTTCTCTGAATAAGTGCCACCATTTGGTAATTTTGAGAATGAAGTTTAAAAAGAAAAAGAAAAACTCTTGGTTAAGGAGAATTTGGGGAGTCTCTCAGTAGTACTTTTAGATACGTTTCTAATTCAAAAAAAATCATTCAGTTTATGCTCGTCACAGTCTTGGGCTAAACCTAGCAATGGAGCTGAACTTGAAATTAGAAGAAAATCTAGATTTGAATCTGTCCCCCAGTAGTAGCTTTTGATCAAGGGCAAGGTACTCATATGTTCTCAACTCTAGTGCCTTCCCTCATCTGGAAGAAGAGAACAATGCTAGGGATCATACTTATGTTACAGGGACATTATTGGAGTTTCATGAGATCTTCACAACTTTTTCAATCCCCTGTAGACTGACTTAGTGGCTAGAACACTGGACTCACAATTAAAATGAGCTGGGTTTGAACTGGGCCTCAGATATTTATTAGTTCTGTGATTGTGCCCAAGTCACTTAACATCTTTTCTCTAACTTGGGTTCTTTATCTGTAAAATGGGAATTTAATTCAAGGTTGTTGTGCAGATCAAATGAGACAATAAATAATACAAACGTTAAAAAAATATTTTTAGTTTGTTCTGGACCTGGGATTTTGTTGGTGTAGGGCACTCCCAGTGGGGAAGTACCCTCTACAAATGCAGGTCAGCAACTTGTTCATCAATTAAAAGTCTTGGAGAATAGCTTGGGACCACTGAGCGGTGAAATGATTTGCCCTGGGTTACCGTGTGTCAGGAACCACGTGAAGTTGTGTTTTCCTGACTCCCATTCTGGTCTTCTTTCCAATATACTGTGATTCCTCTCTGAAGTGCTGTATTTATGTTGTTTGCTGCTTTTGTGCTTGTTAAAATATGCTCTTGTTTTTGAGTCATTTCAAACTCTTTGTGGCTCTATTTGGATTTTCTTGGCAAAGATTTTGGAATGGTTTGCCATTTCCTTCTCCAGCTCATTTTATAGGTGAGGAAACTGAGGCAAACAGGGTTATATGACTTGGCCAGGGTCACACAGTTAGTAAGAGTCTTGATTTCCACTTACCTGTCTTGTTAAAATCTAAGCTGTTTGAATATAGGGATGGTCACTTATTTGATCTTGGTATCTATGGCACCTAGTATAATTCTTTGCACAGAGTAGACACATATTATGTATTTGTTGAATTCTATTGTTTCAATGGTAATTAGAGTTTGGAGGAAAAAAAAAGAAATCAACAAGCCCCCCTCCCTTCTCCCCAAAAAAGGTTCAGTCTCTTGGAGGTCTCTGTCACTATTCTCACATTTGGGATAGTGGCTGGGAGGTGAAATCTCCTTCATTCTCCTCATTTCTTATTTCTTAAGCTCCTTCCTTTTCCCCACATTCAAAGTACCGTGTGCGCTATTGGCAAATGTAGCAGACAGACTCAGATGAATTGGTTTTTGTACTCGAAACATTCTGAAGCATTGTTGTATACACAGAACAAGAGATTCAATGAAGGGGTTAATGGATGAGAGGGTGGCAACCTGTTCCAAAGCTTCTACACTGTAGCACACAAAATTATTTATATCCACTTCGATGCAATATGCTAGAGCCCATTGGATAAAAGAGCAATTTTTATTCATCATGTATTAATTATTAAAGTATGTATAAATGTTAAGCTAATTGAAAGGGTTCCCTGATAGTGCATTCCTTGTCAGTTCTTGCACATTTTTCCCTTCCTACTGCCTTAATGCCAAAAAGGAAAATTTAAAGCTAATTGCCTTTTTATGGCTAGTTCTGGGGAACTGCCCGAGCTTTGGTGGACTCTGACGAATTCTTTGGCTATAGATTGTGAGGCTGAAAGTGGATTAGAAAATGATGCTTAAATGAAATTTGGCTAAAACAACCACTGTCTTTTCTCCCTTCTCTTTCCCACCCTTTACCTCTGCATTTTCTCCCGTCTTTTCATAGCTACTGAGGATTCCCAGATGCCCAAGAATTTTGTATTTATAGCCAACCTGCTCTTGGGCCTCTTCTTGCCTGGAAAGTTGGACTTCTGTGAATGACATTTCTAGAGTGCCCCTTTGTCTGATGATTTATGAAGGCCATCATCCATCATTGGCCTGTGAGGCTTTAATGTTTTCTCCAAAGGGAGTAGGACAAGTCTGGATTCCACTTTAATTGCATGGCAGAAGAAAAACCCAACCAGAAGATGCCCTACTACACCCAAGGAATTTTGCCTCCAGCCACACCTGGGATTCTTAACTCCACTTTGCAACCATGCACATAGTCTGTCTAGGCCTTCTTACCTGGTTGCTAAGGTCTTTATCTCCTTGACAACTAAAGTTTTCAAAGATGATATGAAGAATATTTTCTTCAGCTCTGGAGCTGTTTTAATGCTTTAAAATGTCAGAGAAAAGATCCTACTGTCCCAAGGGTGATGGAGGGAATAGGGGCAAGAGAGGATATTGAAAAACATATTAATTCTGCATCAGATAGTAACCTCAAAACACATGTGTTTATATGAAGAATCTGGGTGAGATTTTGAAATCTGCTGGAGTGTGAACACTGCAAAGAACAGTGTTCACAGTATTTTGCACGGTGCTTGGCACAACTTAAGGACTTAATAAATATCTGTTGACTCAGTGAAGTTGGTCATGTAATACTCAGCATTGGATTCTCACTATTCTAGGACCCTAGAGGATGGTCCATATAGCAGTGGTTAACTTGATTAGTTAAAGCATGGTGCAAAAAAGGCCAAAATTAACCAATTCAACGGGCCTTTGGTAAGTGCCTATTTATCAAGCAGACACTCTGCTAGGTGCTGGAGTCAAAAGACAAAAAACCAAAGACATTCCTGCCCTCCAGGAGGTTATATTTTTTTGGAAGTACTGATAAAGGTAAGTAAATACAAACTATTTGGGAGGGGGGAAGGGAAGAGGCAACTGAGGAGTTCAGGACAGATTCTACTCAACAAGTAACATTGGAAGAGTCCTTTTCAAGCCTGTGCTGGAGCATAGAGGAGGTAGGAATGCAATGTATAGGAAAAAAACATGTGGACCAGTTTGGTGAGAATATAAAGATGGGAGTGACGAGCCTGGAGAGGTAGGGTAGAGGCAGATTATGAGTCTTTAAATGCCAAAGGTGAGGTCCATTGGAATTACTTTGTTTCAGCATTGAGGACACACTTCATTATTCCAAAACTCACAGCATGGGCATTCCCTCTAGTGACATAGATCACTGAAACTCTATCTTAATGGAGGGTTATTTTAGTAGAGGATTTTTTAAGCCATGTTATTTTTTGGGTCCTCCTGGCCCAGAGTGAACATCAATATTAACTGCTTCTCTTTTGACAAGCAACGTTGAGAATCTTTTCCTCCCTGTTAGATTATTATTATTTTTTAATTAAAGTGGCCATCTCTTGACTCACTTCTTGAAGAGGCCTGTTCCCTGAATGGGCACCATCTCACTCATAGCGAAAACCTGAAAAAGTTTTAACCTAAAAGGGTCGGGGTTTCCCATTACATACTGAGCCATCTCTAGTCATCCTGATGCATACCTGGCCCGTAGACCCAGATGGCTCTGGAGGAGAAAGTGAGGCTAGTGACCTTGCAGAGCCCCCCCCTCATTCAAATCAAAGTCAACTGCCAGTCATGTCGTCATTTCCCTGACGTCATGGTCATCTTTGAAAACTGAAGGACAAACGCAGCAGCCACACAAGGTCATATAGCTTGAATTGGATGGGTCCTCAAAGGTCATCTATTTCAATACTCCCCCCACCCCCTTCTAGTTCATAGATGAAGAAACTGAGACCCAGAATGACTTAACTAGGGTCACATGATAGTAAGTAGCAGACTTGGATCTCCTCTGACCTGGATTGGATCAAATCATCCCTGAAGGACCTTCCTACGTTTTCCATAGGGTCTGGCACATAGTAGGTGTTTAGTTAATACCATTTGATACTTGACAAAACTGGAGGCCTAGAGGATTGAAGTCAGTTGTTTAATGTCATATAGTAAAGGGAAGTGTGGAATCCAAAACCATTTTCTGTTTACAGAGAGCATATTCTTTCCATTGTACAAAGTTACTTTTTTCCATGTTGGACAGAAAGACAGGCATTTGCTTCCCATCCCCTCCACAAAGATTCTAAGAAATAAAGGCCTAGAATTCATTCCTGGCTAATCTTTGAATTGTTATTTATGGGTAGGCTTTCTAAATACCCAATTCTTGGGACTTCTTGTCCCAACACTCATTTCTAATATAGGAGATTCTGCTACATGGAGCTCTCTTAGGTAAATGACACCTTGAAACAGATCCCAGTGAGAATTCTGAAAAAGGACCCTTAAGAGTCTTTAAATTTTCCTATTTCCCTGACAAAATGTTGCTTTGAAAACAGGTGATCATTTCAACTAGCTGTTGGGATATATCAATAGGAAAGGAATTCTAATTAATGAGTCTATTGAAGACTTATTTAAATCAATCCCCTTGGAGGCCATGGGGTGATAATATCCTTCCCATCTAATCAGATTCTTATTTTAGTGAACATTTCAGCTCTACAACTAGTAATAGGGAACTTTACAATCATTGATAATAAATTGGACAAGACATTCAGACACATAATGATAGTGTTTTCTCTCTCCTGGACATGGCGATATGAATAGTGCTTTACTTGGTTTTTTCTCTTATTTGCCCCTCTCTCCTCCCTCCTTTCCTTCATTCCTTCCTTCATTTGTTCCTTCCTTTCTTCCTTCCTCTCCATCTCATTCTCTCTCAATCTTTCTCATTTCTCCCTCTCCTTCCCCTCCCTCTCTCCTCCTCCCTTTATTAAATCCTGATATAAAAGATGCCTTGATAGAATAATGTTCTGGATCTTGACTCATGTCACTTTGTCCAGGGTTCAAAGTTTTCTGAAGTGTTGACTTGCTTGGAACAGAACAGAAAAGGCTTCTCAATGGGCACCATGATTGGTTGCTATACAATCCACAAATAAGTCTTATTATGACTCAGTGTAGGCCAATGGACTTTCCCAGGAGGCAGGACAATGGATTTTCTGTGGGTTGGGTTTTAAAAAGATTCTGATTAACAGTAGAAAAAAAAGTTCCCATCTATACTATTGTTTTCACAGTGATCATTTATAGTGCTGCTATTAAAAACATGTTTCTATTAAAAGATTTGACAAGCTATAGCTTTAGATTGATTTGGTGTATGTATGCCCATTATCCATATTGTATTTCTATCACTTAGCAACCTGATCTGTGGGTTCTCTGTCCCTTAATCTCATTTTACTTAAAAAAAAATACAGCCAGATTAGAAATCTAATGCTCCAGTTGTAGCATATCACTGACCTCTGCCCTCATTTGCCTTTATTAATGACAAAATACAGTCATTTAATGTTGTGACTCAAGCCTTTCAGTGTGCTCATCCAGTATCACCTCCTTCCCCATCCATTGAAATCTTTTCCTGTTTTTTTGCCTCTCCTAATCTCTGGACCCTTGCTACTTTACTGTTATCAGGGCTATTTTTAGCCTGAAGAAATTTAGTGTCAAAGCCAAACACAGACTGATCATGGCAAAATGAAGTCCAATTAGAAAGTTTAACTGCCTACCCTACCTACTCCCATTACCAGCCTCAGGTTTTCCAGTCACTATTGGGATAGTCCTGGAGATAGTGGAATGATTCTGGAAATGTTTAAGGCTTTTTTTTCCCCTTTGGCTCTAGAACTCTGATGAAGTCAGGTAGCTGTAAAAGTTAACCTTTGGTGATATCAAGTGTGGCTTAAGCATTAGAGGAAGTTAATGATGGCCATTCCAAGAAATCCCTGATTGATAGGCACCGGATCTGATTCCTTCAGTGACTAGATGCATGAAACTCCCTGAATTTCAGGTAATGAAGAAGAATGACTATTGAGAGTGCCAGCATCCTTTCAGTTGGCCAGCATCATCTTCGACTCCTCATGCTCACTCACTGGACACATTCAATCAGTTGTCAGAGTTTGCTATTCCTTTCTGTAGACAAACAAATGCCTCTTTCTCTCTACACACATGATCATCTCCCCTCTGACTTGTATTATCATGGTAGCCTTCTAATTGAATTCTTTGCCACAAGTCACTCCTCACTCCAAATTCAGTCAGTCAAAGAGCATGTATTAAACACCTACTATATGCCAAGCAATATACTAAGTACTAGGTGTTAGTGTTTCTTCATAAATCTACAAATTTGTCACAACCTCTCCCATTAAAGCATGTTACTCTTTTCTACTCAATAAATTCCTTTGGCTCCCTATTACTTCTAGGATCAAACATAAAGACCTTTGTTATATACTTGGCTCTTGACCCTGTGCAAATCACTTAACCCTTCTCTGCCTCAGTTTCCTCAACTGTAAAATAGGAATAGTAATAGCGGCTAACCCCCAGGGTGTCATGAGGATAAATTCTGAGGTGGAATTTAATACGTTTGTTTCTTTTCTCTTTCTGTTCTGCCCCTCCTCCCACCCCTTCAGTATTCTTATACATCAGATTCTTCCTCAGTCTATGGTCAAGTAATACTGGTCCATTTCCTGTTCTTCACATCATGACCACCATACCTGGAATGCTTTCCCTCCTCATCTCTGCCTCTTAGAATCTATGGATTCCATTAAGACTTAGTTCAAGAGCTCCCTGTCACAGCAGACATTTCCTGGTCTCCCAGTGACCACAATCTTCCTCTCCGAGGATACCTTTCATCTTCTCTGAACATCTTCTATCTACCATTTTGGACTTATGTTGTTTCCTCCAATGGAGCAGAGCTTCTTGAGTTGAGGACTATTTCTGTTTTTCTGCATCCTCAGTGTTTAAGTAAGTACTTAACAAATATTTGTTGACAGAATGATGCCCTTTTTTGGTTCTTAACCTTGTGGTTAATCAATGATGAGATACTCTTTAACCTAAATTCCATCTTTTTTTCTTAAACACTTGAACATTTTTTCTAGCTATCTTGTTTTGTATTTGTGGAAGAAGGATGCAATGGGAAAAGATACCCCCTAAAAGAGTGGTACTTATATTTGGACTTTAAGGGGCATCTCTGGAGGACCACAATGTGTATTATTATTTAGGAAGAGAGAAAGAGTTGTGCTTTGAGAGAGGATTCAGAATGGTCAGTGTAAGCACAAAGGATACTGGCTTGAGGTAGGATATTTTGAAAGATGTCTGGGGGTCACTGGATGAAACAGAAAAAAAAAAAGGCTAGCCAATGACGAAGGAAATGATGGTATCTTCTAGACCACGGAGGCACAGGTAGGATAGAGAAGCCACTTATTTCAGCACATCTCAACCATGTTGACCATTGATGGGATCGAGGAGGTAATTCTCCAGAGTCATTTGCCAACTCTAGCCTCTGAAAGATCAAGTATGAGACACGATGAAGAAATGTTTTCAAGACCCTGAAACTTCACCATTTCAGTGCTGGGAAAGTGGAGCTTTGCCAGCTCTGAGGGTTCAGTGCTAAAAGACAATATCACCTTCCAAAAGCAAGATATTAGCATTTACTCATTGGGCAAATCATTATATTCTGTGATATACTGAGGAATCACATACGATCAGAAACCAGTGGAATCTCACCTCTCTGGGACAAGAGGTATTGGAGAAGGTAGTTTGAAGCAGCAAGTACTGAGAGTCTTCTTCCTGAGTTAATCCTCTATTATTTCCATTCTGTGTTAAAGATATATCCTTTCCTTTTATCATGTATGTGTGTAGGTCTGACTTGTCAAAATTTTAGATAGAAATTATAGATTTATGAGTAATAGACTATAAGCTCAAACAGTTTCAAGATAGCTGCAGGTAGCATTAAGGCTGGGTGGGGTGGGAAGGGGGACTTCAGAACTCCAGTATCTTAAAAAGTGACAAATGAATTGATTAAATTAAGGCTTTTCAGCTTCACTTCATTTCAGCCTTGCAAATGGCAGTCCATAGTCACTCAAAGGCCTTGTGTTATGCTTGTTTAGTCATGGGCTCTGCATTTCTAAGCTAAGTGAGTTAGCTTGAATCAATAATTATGTTGTGGAGAGACATAGAAAGATGGACCTTGTGTACAGATTAAAGTCAGAGAGTGAAAATGAGAATTCTGTGTATTAAATCATATTCTAAGTCATCATATCAAACTTTCAAGAACATATTCACCCTTCTTGGATCACATAAGCCTTTGACCCTTCCCACGTACTTACTCATTTTAACTTATAATGACAATTTGTGCACATGTTGTATTTTGTCTCTCCACTCTTAACACCCCTCCCCATTAGAATATGCTTTTAATTTTTTTTACTTACTTTATTTTTAATTCGTGAAATAAAACAAGCATTTTCATAATGTAGTAGAATTAAAAGAGATCATTGCACATGAAACTACAAATCTATTATGTACAACTTGCTTTTTAATATTGAAAATACGCTCTTTAAGGGCAGGCATTGGTCTGTGTCTCATCTTTGTTTCACCAGCACATAGTAAGTGGGTACTTAATTTTTGTTGAGTTATATTGAGAAGAACCATGCCAAAGCAACTCCTTAGGTATTGATTGACTAGAGGCAGACCTAAAGTAGCCTGTGAAGATCAGAGGCTGAGGTGTGGATATGTTATCTGATGGCAGGTATCTATCATCACAACTCTTCTACTGGAAATCCATTCATAAATTGTCTTTAATCCCAGGCTGGATCTATCTCTGACACCCCTAGTTTTGGAATGAGGGCTGCCAATCCCTGTCTCTTCTCTCCCTATGACCTATGCCTTTCCTGGCCCAGTCTTGGAATTCTTATTTCAGATCCTGGATGGTTCTATCCTCTTGTCAGCTCTGGTTCATTCATCTACTCTTTTAAAAACTATTTATTATATCTATCATGTAGAAGTACTAGAGATATAAAGGCAAGGTGAAACAACTCTTGTCCTCAGTGACCTTCCTCTTCCATCCCATGTTGATTTGAATCCATAGATAATAATGCTCCTTTTTACCTGAAGAAACACAATTTCACACTTCAAGATAACCTGGATCCTTTATATCTGCTTCCTTACTGGGCCCCTTCAAGTTAACTTCTATGATCTGGCATCTGTCATTTATCACTTTAGAAGCTCCCCATCTGCTTTCCTAGATCCACTAATACTCTCTCAGATTATCTCCCTAATTCTTTACCCAATCTGGGCACAATCTAACAGATTGTGACCAAAGGGTCTCAAGGTTAATCAATAATTCAGTCCATAATCCTAAAACAAAATGGCAGCCAATAAATATTTTCAAGAAAACATGCCATGACATACCTCGCAATTTTTAGCAGATTTTAATGAAATTTTGCACCTAGCTCAAGGCAACAATATTATAAGAATCTGCATACTTCAACCTTCTACTAGTTCTCTACAGATTAATACCTACAGTTGTGGAAATCAATAGTGGTAGTAATAATAATAGCTCATCTTCTCATAGCATTTTTAATTTTTAAAGCACATTTACAGTGACCAGACTAAGATCATATAGGTAGTGACAACAAAGGATAAAATCTAGACAGTAGCATCTGCCTTGGATATTGTTTCCTACTAGAATTTGGTGATGTGAGTGTTATAGGCATGTATATATTTATGTATATGTATATGCATATACATTCATACATAGAGACACTGATAATATAGGCATATTTCTATCTATGTCTAAACAATTAGTTTTAATTAGCTGAAAGATTATTAACTTTTTGCATTATTCCCAGTGACTCAATATGCTTTGAATCCACCCTCATAGATATAAAGCCATCTAAAGCTGTCCCTTATGGGACAAAGGTTACCTCTTACAAGCCTTTCATTATAGAGATAAGGAAAAAATGGAGACAGTGATGAAGGTACTTGACTAGGATCATACAGGTTATAAGCAGCAGAGCTGGGATTTTAACCCAGAGTTCCTCTGAACTGGGCTGGACTAGACAATTGCTGAGAGTCCTTCTATATTTAATCTTTGGCCATTTGATGACTCACTGATGCATGAGGGTCACAGGATTTCAGGCAAGGGAGGGAGACTTCAGAGAGAGCCAAACGCCCTCTATAGAGTGAGTCAATTTGGTATGATAGAAAGAGTGCTGGACCCAACTCTGCTACGTGTTTGTCACATTACCTTGACTAAGTCATTTCCTGTTACTGGGTTTCAAGATTTCTCATCTGTGAAAGAAGGGAGTTGAAAGAGATGAATTTCAAGGTTCTTTGGACTCCTTCTCCTTGAACAGAGGTTTGGTAACTGAATCAGCCTTCTCCCCCAAGATTCAGGAGACTCCTGATATTCTTGGGGATATTGAGGCAAGGTTACCTGAGTGGGTGTTTGTAATTCTGCTCTGAGAGACGCTTAGCAGAAGGCACATGATGCAGTGGAAAGTGCTGAGTTTGAAGTCAAAGGACTCAAGTTCAAGACCCAGCTCAGCTGCTTCTGAGACTTTGGACAAGACACTTGGTTTCTCTGGTCCTCAGTTTCCCCATCTTTAAAATGAGGGGTTGGGCTAGAAAGTCTCTATGCTAACTTCTTTATCTAACTTTAACTCCATCTATGAGAGTGGGGATGGAGGGACATGGAATAGGGGACAGAGTTTGATTGAGGTTAGCCTAAAAATAAAGGGAAATAAGGTCAGTTATACACATATCGGCAGCACACAAGTTCTTCCTCAGTGAGCCTGGGAAAAGAATTGGCGCTGGAATCAGAGGATTTGAGTTCAAATCCCAACCTATGTAACCTTGGACAGATCAATTCACCTTTCTGTGCCTTAGTTTCCTTGTCTGTTAAATTAGTGTTGAACTCCATGCTCTCCAAGACAATTTCTAGCTCTAAATCTATGACCCTATGATCTATGAAGCTATGAGCTTACTACCTGTGTGATCCTGGGGAAAGTCACTTATTCCCTTGTCCTCAGTTTACTGATCTGTAAAATGAGGAAATCAGACTAGATAGTCCCTATTATGCCTTGCTAGTCTACACCTGTGTCCTATGACTGCTAACAAAACAAGGCCCTGCCCCCTTCTGTGATTTCTCTCCAGGCTTCCCTGGGCATTCACTTTAACCTTGCTATACCTTCATGTAAGAGTATGGTAAAAGAAAGCAGCTGGCATGTTTTCCCCAGGCTGGGCTGCCTCCCCTGCAAGGCCCCAGCCAGCAGGTGCTTTTGCTGCCAGGCCTTTCCCTCACACTTCAGCTCTTAGAAGCCCCACCCCCACTTTATGTTTGTACTTGGTATAGCCTCAAGGGAAGCTAGTTTGCCAAGCCAGTTAAATCCGTGAGCTTAAGTTGACACATATTGCTAAGCCCCTCTCTGGCCCTAGCCTGGTTCTGTGCCCCTCCTCCAGAGGGAAGGACTTCTGGGGCTTTGGGAGCATCTTCCTTGGAGACTTTGCCCTCTTGTGGGTTTGTGGCTAGGTGCCAGTAAGCAGAGAATTGCCCTGAAATCTGACATGGATTTCCAAGACTGGCAGCTGGAAAGCTTGGCAGCCACACTTCAGATACAAGGGAGTCATTTCAAGGTAGTTAGGGTAGTAACTGAAAGACTTAAATGACTGACCCAAAGGATTGTGGGACCTGGAGATCACAGATCTGGAGATGAAAAGGAACTCATAATGGATAGTCCAACCCTTTCATTTTACAGATGAGGAAACTGAGACTCAGGGAGATGAAGTGATTAACTGAAGGTCACACAGGTAGAAAGACTGGAAGTAAGCTTCAGGATTTGAATACAAATCCTATAATTCCATAGCTAGTGCTTTTCTCATGGCACCATGAAACCTAGTCTTATTTTGAACCTTTAACCTCTATTGTTTACCCAGAGAGTTGCCGTGTCTGCTATTTGAGTGTTTATGGTGTCTCCTGAGATTCTCAAACCAGGGATTTGCATCCTTCTGAGAGCAGTAACTTTCTAGCTTTGACTCTGTGAATCCCTCCCTTCCCCCAAATACCTTCCACTTGGTTCCACACTTTGCTGGTTAGATCTTCTTCACAGGGACAGTTTATCCTTGGTATCATAGCCAACCTGACTTTGCTCACTTGGTGCCAATCCAGTCCATGGCATTTACAAATCCTTCACGGAAGATACACTCAACACACTGGAGCCCTTGACCTAGTCCACGGGATCCTAGCTCTAGATTTGTAAGGGGCCTTAGTGGCGATCTAGTCAAGCTCCTTCATTTTACAAGGAAGGAACCTGAGACCTGTGAAAGATGAAGTGAGGTGCTCAAGGTCACAAGGTGACCTTCAATTTGTACCTTACTCTTCCAACTTCAGATCTAGCAGCCTTGCTGGCATACCTATGCTTTTAATATTTTGTGTATATAGCACTCTGGTTGGCTGTGTTTTTTACCTCTTGTTCAGACTAAGAAATTAGCCCATTTTGGATATACGCATATGTGTTTCTATGTATATAGATACACATATATATACACGCACATATATGTATATATACACACATATATACACACTATATACACACAATATACACACATGCATATGTACATGTATCTATGAGTATACATACATATATACACATGCATACACACATACATATATGTATATTTCTTTGATTTAATTTATAATACTTTTTGTACAAGTCATTGTAGATAATAGGAGCATGACAGAGTAGCAATATAGTAGCCTCTGTAGTCAAAGGAGCCGTGTTTAGCTCATGTGACCTTGGACAGGCCACTTTATTTTTCTCTCAGTTTCTTTATCTCTAGCATGAGGACTATGGCAAAGGTTACTTTAAAGTTTCTTTTCAAGTCTGGATCTAAGATCCTATTTATAATGACAATACATATGTCTGGTTCCCAGTAACACATCCCTAGAGAGATAGTCACATCCCTAAAAACCAATTAACTGTAACCCTCCAATAATGCTTTGCTCATGTGACATGAGGAAGTTAAGGGAGGCATTGTTAAGTGACCTTAATGGAAGTGACACCTCTTATAGTAACCCTCTTCCCTTTTCAAATGGCCACTTCCTTACCGATCTGTGTTCATATTAAGTCTCCCAATAGAGGGGAAGCTCATTGAGCCTAGGAAATGTTATGCTTTTGTCTTCAGATCCTCAGTGCCCAGGACAATGTGCAACGCAGATGCTTAAAAATGTGTTTGTAGGACTGAATTAAGTTGGGTAAGATAGTTAGCCTCCAAGGGTGGTCTAGATGATTTTGGAGTTCCACTCTAGCTTGGAAGGAAAAACAAAATTTAGGTGTAGCATCGTCCTTGCTTCTTTTTTACTACTAGTCTGATGTTCTGATACCTAAGCAGTGCAAGCTGGTATAGTGAGGCAAATGGAAAACAAGACAAAACCAAACAAAACAAAAAGGGTGGGTCAGTGGAGAGTGCTAGATTTCTACTGCAGTAAGATGACCTGGTTTAAAATCCCAGCTCTTTCCCTGGCATATTGGTTTGAAAAGAGGACTGCAGTGTTGGAGTCAGACCTATAGAAAGTTATCTTTGATGAGAGAATTTCAAAAGTGTTTCTAAGAGATACTTTTGGTTGACTTTTCCTTCCCATGTAAGGCTGCCCCTAGGTTGGAGGATGGAAAGGTAGAGAAGCTAGCCCACAGTAGTCACCACTGTGCCTTTTGGGGCTGGCATCACCAGTGCCCTCGTTCCATTCTGCTTATGTTCCTCTGAAAGATATTATCCAGGGATCAATATAATTCATCACACATGAATTATGTACATTCCCTGTGCCAGGTACTATGCTGGAGGATGCAATTACAAAGGCAAAAATGAAACAGTTCCTGCCATTAAGGAGTTTACAAGTCTAACAGGGAGGGACAAGTGTAGACATAGAGAAGCATAATAAAAGGTAATTTGAGAAGAGAGAACAGTAATAATTTTGGAGTTCCATGGAGGATGTGGAACCTGAGATTAGCTTTGAGAGAAAATAAGAATTCTGAAAGGCAGAGAAGAAAAATAAGCCTATCCAACCATACATCCGTCCATCCACCCACCCACCCACCCACCCATCCATCCATCCATCCATCCATGCATGCATCCATCCATCCTATAAGCATTTCTTAAATACCTATTGAATGCCAGACACTATGCTACGTTCTAAAGACACAAAGGCAAAAATGAAACAGTTCTTGTACTTGGGGGTCATATATTCTTTTGGGAGAGCCAATATGTATACATAAAAGTAAGTACAAATTAATTTCAAAGTTCTTGGGGGAACATGGGGGAAGTATACCAGCAAGGGAGGGGATCAGAAAAGGCCAAGTGTAAGAGGCGGCATTGGATGTAAGGTTATGCTTGCCTCAAAGTCAAATCCAAATTAAGCTCAGCTAATGATAAAGACAGATGAAGGACCACCTTAGTATCCTCATAACCACAGAATGTCACAGCAGGAAGTACCTTACAAGCCATCTAGTAGCTCCTCACTCTAACAGATATTTAAAGTAGCTAGAGATAAATTTAATAAATGATTTGGGTTAAGCAGGAGATACATTCTATGGAAAAAAAGGGTAGAATTTACTCATGGTCTTTCTGTGAAGATTCTCAGAGGATTCACTGAGGATGTTTGTTACTGAGCCATTTTCGGAACATGTATGCTATTTTCAGCTTCTGCCATACCTTTAAGTATCTAAATAGTAACAAAAGAATTACTGTGTGCGCCATGTAGGTGAAACCTTGGATTTCCCAGAATTTGTATTGTTTGATTTCTAACCTTTAAGCTGCAAATGTGAGTGTTTTTCATTTGTTTCTTGCTTTTTGCCTTCTGAAAGGTTTGTTGTCCGCATTCGCTGTGGAAGGAAAGCATAAAACCACAGTTATGTCACCGTGTCGAGAAAGTCACAAACAAAGAGTTCTAAATTTAACTAAAAAACAATCATTTGCCATGTAATGGATCTCATCCAAACCACATTTTCCGGGAAACTTTTCAGTAAAGATGAAAATCCGCAAGGTTCTCGTCATTGCCCACTATGTTTTTTACATTCAACGAGGGAAAAAAAATATGACATCATAAATGACAAGAGAAGCCTAGGTAGGATTTCCAATCTGAATATGTTGTTTTTATGTTTTGAAGGGGAGGGAAGGAGTCATGATTAAATAAAAAAGGTTTATATTTTGGAGCACAGTCTTGTGCTTTCATTTAGAATTGGCCACAAGTCCAATAGATCTTATTTGTCAGCCCCACAGTCAGTGATTAGTCCATGGAAATAAATTACCCAGCCACAAAAGGTGAACTCCAACTCCTAATTAGTTATCATTTCTAAATTATATCATAAAAGTCTCTTGTGCTTTTCATGAGTACAAAGTTGAAGTCATCTCTGAGAAGCTCTGTTAAGTCTTAAGGATGCAAAAGCTGAAAACCTTCAGGAGGTGTTTCCTGATGCTTCTCCCAGTCGCTGTATAGACTGTGTATTTTGAAATATACCCCATGTTTACTATTCTGTGCCAATGTCAGATCCTCTCTTGATTCCTGAAGGCACGGGCTATTTACATCTGTGTCTGTTTCGCGATGTCTGGAAGATAGTGAGTATTTAATAAATGCTTATTGATTGATTGCATCAGTCCTGGGACTATCAATTGTCCCAGTTTCCAGGGAGTAAACATTTGCACAGTGTTCAGCAGAGAAGATTAAATGGGGCAGGTCCAGCCGACATATTGCCTTGGTGCTGGGAAGATCACAAACAGCTCTCGTGGTCTTACCCACTTGCTGGTTTAGAATCAGTGGGTTCTAAAGAGGCTCATCCTCTCTTAGCAAGATATCGGTCCTAGGGAATGGGTAACTGAGCCAACCACTTACTGGGCATATTGTGGAGGGGTACGTAACCATGTGTAGGTTGGAGCACGTGACCACTGAAGTCTCTTCCAACTCTATGTCAATGTGGTTTTGTGATATTGCCCTGTCTCCTTAGTAACCTGATCCCACTTCTACTTTAGTTTACAACTGCCTGAAGTCAGCTAGGTACTCGGCTTACAAAGATGCAAATGAAACAATTCCTACCCTCAAGGAGCTTACAGTCTACCAAGGGGGATTAGGAATAGATGCAAGTAATTATAAATCAAGGGAATTTGAGGAAGAATAGAGCATTTATATCTCAAAAAGCAATGGTACCTTTCCTGTGCTTGTCTGGCCACCTTTTTTTTTTTGACCCTTGGTTTATTTCTCATTCTTCCAACTTACCCCATTCTCACTGGGGCTAAGGACCCTTCAAGGCTTATTTTCCTGCTTGTCCTGCCCATCTGCAGCCTTACCTGTTACAGGGATCAGGCTAGGGACCACATACCCTGTCTACTCAAAGGTGCTGCCAATTGAAGAAGGGACACTTAGCGAGTGTTATCAAAGACTTCTAAAGCTTCACAAAAGGCGGGATTTGCATACCCATTTCAGCTAAACCCTCTCAACTTGCAGGTGTCACTCATTTTCTGAAGAGCTTGTTAAAGGTTAATTACTCATGTGGTTTGGAACTAAGCAGGAAAGGGCAAAAGGCAGTGCAGAACAAAGTAAAATCAAATCAGAGGATCCAGGCTCTGCCATCTGCTTCTGTTCCCATCTCCCTGGGCAGACCTACTACCCAAGGAGCCCCCATATTTCTGGAGGGGCTAGAGATCTTTATGTAATGGCTCTGGGCCTATAAGGGAAATGACCCACAGGCCATCTAGTCTCAGACACTAGCTGTGAGACTGTGAGCCAACCACTTAACCCCTCTCAACCTCAGCTTTCTCATTTGTAAAGTGAGGGGGTTAAACTTGATGACACCAAAGATCTCTTGTAGATCAATATCTATCATCCCAGTTTAACCCCATCATTTTACAAATGAGGAACTTAAAGTTCATCAGTTTTAAGTGTCATGTCTAAGAACACAAATCAGGATTTAAACCTTAGAACTCCTTAGCCAGTCCTCTTTCCAATGGACCATGTGTCTCGTTATTCTGTAGTCCAAAAAGGGTTAAGAAGGTACTTTCTGAAAGTTTTACTTGGGGTTTTCAACCTCCTGACTGTCACTGTGAAGGTGAATAAGTTGAAAGACCTGCTTATTGATCACAAGATGGGGAACATAATTTTACTTCTTGGGACAATTATTTCCACCTTAAAATAGTGGATGTAAACAATAAGAAAGGATGGTTGAAAACTTAATCCACCACCAAGCTTTTATTAAAAAAGTGCTGTGTGTGGTCTCTGCGTTAGAAGCTTGGGAAAATAGAAGTAAAAATGAAAAATTCCCTCACCCCTGCAATACATCTATTCTATAAAGGGAGACAACTTGGGCATATATAAGCACATATAAAGAAAGTATAAGATTTTGTCATGTGATTACTTGCTCCCGTTTTTAACCTATATGAGTGTGGTGATAGACTTCTACTGATCAGCCCCTCAGTGTAAGCACAAGGTGCTGGTGACTGATATTGATCTGAAGAATTTAAAAGACTGGTATATGGGAAAGGGAGAAAACTTGTTCATTTAGTCTCTGAGAGTAGAACCAGGAACAAGAAATGGAAATTCAAAAAGGCAAATTAAGGCATGATGTGAAGAAAATTTCAAAGGTAGAATGGGTGGTCACAGCAGGTAGTAGATTCTCTTACAACATACGTTTCACTCTGGATGTGAGACTATTGAATGAAATCTTTATGAAGTCAGGTCACTTAAAAACACAAAATATTTCTATAATAAATAATATTAATAGATCATGGAATCACAGAGTTTAAAGGACTTCACCAGTTATTTAGTCCAATCCATGCTGAAATCATGAATCCTATCCATTTGAGATGCTTAGAATCAGTAAAGATTGACAATCTTAGGGGAAAGCAGACAGCCATTTATGAAAGTTGAATCATTTATATAACTATTTCCAATTGTTAAATTACAACCTACTCCCTCTCTCCACCCTAACATTCTGACCTCTGATATGAAGAGCCATAAAGACATTTTCGGGATACTGGTATGACAGTGAGATCCATTTCCTAATTACATTTATGACAGAATGTGGAGCAGTTATTATATGTATAAAGCAGGGTGGGGGCATGGGCAAAGGAGAGGATGGATCTTGGACACAAAGAATGTGATTAATTCATGTGAATGTGTAGGACTAGAGAGAATGGAAGTGGAATCAGTGTTAATTGTGAGTCAATGCAAATAGATTGAGCATGAGGATGTGGTTAGTAAGGAAACTGATGGTTTGGGGATCCTTGGAGTTTTTACCTGGATTGATGGGGACATGGAAAATGTGATTACTAAGTCTAGTACCTTCTCTTGGTATTTTTGTCCATGAGACCATGTCTTTGGTTTTTTTTGTTGTTGTTGTTCTCAGTGCCCTTCCATACAATGATCGCAGTATCTGAGAGGCTACCAAGCCCTGGTAGATGTAGATACCTGAATGGCATGGTTTTGAGCTTTCAATAGCCTCTAAATGGAAAAACAAGAGCTCTTAGAGAGAATCAATTAACTTTGTGTTTGGCTGTGAGTATAAATAATGGCAAACGAGGAAATGGTTATGTTAACACTGCTAATAACAGGAAACTGTCCTGCTGGCTCTTCTTTCCTCCTGTTCCTTTTTGTTAGAGGTAGAGAGGTAGTGAGGCAGAGAGAAACAGGAATAGATGAGTTGGGCAAAGGCATGGGGACCAGAGATGGAAGTCCAAGTTCAGGGGCTAGCTGGTGGTCCAACTTGGCCAGATCGTAAGGTGAGTGAAGAGGAGGAGTAATGTGAAATGACGCTAGAAAGTTAGCTTGAAGTTAGATTGCTGAGGGCAAAAATTGGGGGTTTGTATTTTACCCTAGTGACAATAGTGAGCCTCAGAAGACTTCTAAGAAAGGGGTGTGACATGGTCAAACCTTAGGAAAATTACTTTGGCAGCTGTCTGTGGGAAGTATTGGAGAGGGAAAGGATGTGAAGCAGGGGAACTGGTTAAAAGCTGATTTCAGTGGTCCAAGTGAGAATTCATGAGGGCCCAAACTAGGGCAGGAGCCATGGTATTGGGGAGACTCATGCAGGCTGCATATTTAGTCAATATGTCATCTCTTATTTTTCTCTTCCTCCTTCCCAGGATCCTCACCTAAATGCTCTTAACTTTCTACTCCAACAATCAGATTTATGAATTTCTATAAGGAGAATATCTTAATGTGTAATGTAACCCTGCCTACCTTTATGCATAAGTGGGTGTGTTCCATGAACAAGGTACTCCGATCTCTTGACTCAGCATTTTCTCTGGCTGTTTCCCATGCCTGGAATGTTCTCCCACCCCACTCCCATTACTGACCTCCCTGACTTTTAAGCCCAACTAAAATCCTACCTTCTACAAGGAAGCCTTCCCTAATCTATCTTGATTCCAACACTTTCTCTTTAAATTACTGATTTCCCATTTATTCTATATCTAGCTGGCTTTGTAAATACTTGTTTGCATGTTGTCTCCCCTCTTATACTGTAAGGTCCTGGAGGGCAGGGACTCTCTTTTGCCTCCTTTTGTATCCCCAGGACTTAGCACAGTGCCTAACACATGGTAGGCATTTTATGTTTACTGAACTAAATTGAACAAAGTATACTCTTCCATTGTCTCATTCCTGTTACGCAGTTCTCAAAGAGAGAGAATGACTTTATGTCAATGACACAAAGTTGTCTAGTGACACGAAGTTGTTGAGATCTATGAAAGAAGGAGAGAGAGGAAAGGGAGATAGAGTAGCAAGTGTAATAGCCTATATATCATCTCCTTTCACTCCCTTGGAGTTATTTCCATTGGGCATCTGCCACCATCAATGCTGTTCCCAAAGCTGTTCTCCCCATGCCTCCTTGGCAGGAACTCCCAAAGCAAGGGTGGGGGAGGAGGAACTATGCATGAATGAATTATAAATCATTTATTAAGTACTAAGCATACTTAATTCCTTTTTCTTTTGGTCACCTTTGGCTACCATTAGACATCACAAAAATCAATAGACCAGAATGTTCTCACTTTATTCAGTGGGTTCTAAAGAGTCTCTTCCTCTCTCAGTAAGACATTGGTCCTAGGGAATGGGTAACCGACCATTATTTCTCAAGAACAGCCTTAATAGAATAAGCCTAATGACTTGCCCTTTGATTTCATTGCCATAGGAAACTCCTGAATAAGGAAGTGCCTTCTAGTGCTGAAGATCTTTATGTCTCTGCAACTTATAGTCTTAGAAAGTTGCCTAGAGCAGAAGTTTAAATACCAAATAGAAATAGATTTCTGCTGGCCACATTTTGACTTAAAACCCCCTACAAATGAACATAATCTATATTATATAGTATTTTAAAATTTATTTTGTTAAACATTTCCCAAATGCATTCTAACTTGATTGGGAGCACTGGGAGTTGGGAGTTGTTTTGCTGGTTACAAGAGACTTATTTTGACACCTCTGACCCAGAGAATTAGGAGGTTAAATGCCTTGCTCAGGGTCACAAACCCAGTAGATGCCAAAGGTGTGACTTGAACTCAGGTCTAGCTTGATGTAAGGTTATCTCTCCATCTAGTGTAGCCCCAGGAAAAAAACTTAATTTTTCTGTAATAGGTACTCCATTGTATAGGAAAAAGCTTCATTTTTCTGTAATGGGAGCTCTACTTGGAGCCCTAATGTCTCCATAGCTAGAAGCAACAAGGTGATCAGGATTGGGATGAGAATCCTGGCCATCAAGGGTAGCTATACCCCTCTGAACTCCCATTACCTTTACTCTCTGCCTCACCGACCTGAAAATTCTACCAAGAAGCAGGCTAAATTTTCCATCCTTCATGCTAAATGCCACGTATTAATGTTGCATTCCTTTTCCTGTGAGGATGCCCTTGTCTCTCATCACTACAGGACGCCACCCACAGAGCCTTTCACAGTGATTTGTACAAATTAAGTTGTCAATAAATATTTTTGATTGAAATTAGATTCTAGCAGAGGAAGGTGTGAAGGATAGACAGCTGGACATACTCTGGCAAGGCCTTATGGGGGAATGGGGAAAGAAGGGAAACCCTAAGGGAGAAAAAGCATTTTCTCAATAGGTACTTAAGGGGTTAAAGTTGTTCTCTGAGCTCTGGGTGTGAACTACATAGTGTCTTAATAATGCGTCTAATACCTGTGCATTTATGTAAGCAGAACAAGTGAAAACTTGCTTCACAGAAATTAGATTAAACAGTTGAAGGAGACAGTCATTTTAATAAGGAGCTTCTATATAAAAACCCTTGATACTTCATTATCTATTTATTCCTCTCAGTCACTCAATTTTATTTTATCCTTCGTAATTAAAAAGGAGACAAAATCAAGTCTTTAAGAAATGATCCAATGCCACCTTGTTTTGTGTAAACAATCTTGGTTGGATGGATTTGGGTTGCCTGCATTCGTCATTAGTGGCCACTATTTTAGTCATTCCTCTTGATTAAGGGTAATTTTTTTCCTTCTTCCAATAAGGTTTTTCCACCAATGCTTAGTCTTCATGAGCATAGCTGAAATTTACATGGGAATTTAAGGTTAACCAAACACTTTGCATTTAGGAGGAAGTGAGGTAGCTAAGTAAATAGAGCACTAGGTCTACAGTCAGGAAGACCTGAGTTCAAATCTTGGCCTCAGGCACTTACTAGCTGTGTGACCCTAGGCAAGTCACTTAACCTCAGTTTGCCTTAATTCGCTGGAGAAGGAAATGGCAAATCAGTCCAGTATCTTGTGTGATCCACATGGTCACAAAGAATCAGACTTGACAGAGCAACAAAAATCACTTTGCATATATATCCTCATTCAGTCCTCACTATAACTTCAAGAGGAAAATCTTGCTATCATCCTCATTTTATGGAAAAGGAAACTGAGGCTCAGAAACATTAAATTCAAGTAAGTGTCTGAAGCAGAATTCATAGATGATAACGTCTTAGGATCATGGATTTAAAATCCAAAGGGAACTTACAGGACATTTGGTTTGTAGATAAGAAGAAAGATACAGATAAGCTAAGCAACTTTCCCAAAGGTCACCTTAGGAAAAAGAGGTGAGATTTGAATCCGTATTCTCCAGCCTCTTTTACTTTACCACTTGAATCTTCTTGACTCCAAGTCTCCATCTTGCCACACTTACTGCCTCTTCAGGCTTATGGGTAAGGGAAACCAAGACTACTAGTAGAAATGTATTGACATATGTAAACATATAACTAGTCATAAATTAAACACAGGGTGGGTATACATTAAAGTGCTTCCTTCCATCCTTTCATCTTATTACCCATCATCTGTCTCATTCCCTTCACCAAATGTATTTATGGGCAAGTGTGAAACGTTGGTATCAAGATTTACTTACCAAATTATAAAAATATCACCAAGTGGAAAGGGCTGCCTTGTGCGGTTGTGAATTCTTCTTCACTTGAGGTCTTTGAGCAAAGACCACTTGTCAGGTATATAGTACTGGGCATTCTTGGCCAGGTACTAGATGGCTTCTGGGATTCCCTCCACCTCTAGGATTCTTCACTCCTCTGACAAGACACAGTTCATGTGATGATAAATGTAGGACTGGAAGGAACCTCAGAGCCCAGTTAGTACAAACTCCTCATTTTATAGATGAAAAAACTGAGACTTAGGGGAGAAAAGCGAGCTTTCCAGACCACTCAAGTAGTAAACATCAGAGGCGTTATTTGAAACTAGGGTTTGTGATTCCAATGCTTTTTTATATGTCAATTTTTTCACTCTTTTCATCTTTAAAATTTTTACCCAATATACATTTTCCTTTGTGGAGCAAATATATACCAACTTGAACTTTATTGTAAGAATAGATTCTTTTGGATATAAATGCCAATATTGTGTGATACATGGTAAGTCAATAATTCCTATTGTTAAATGGAACCCTTATATTTTTCCTTTAAATCCCTCTTAATAATCCCCAAAGCAGCCAATGTTAAACAGCAAGCTTTCTAGTAAATGTCCTTTCCTTAATGAGGAAATGAAGCCTTATGGGATTTAAAGGATACTTATCTATGTTTCTGTACCCAAATTGTTTCTGCGTAACATTCCGAGTCTCTAAGACATTTCAGGTTTCTGTCAACTTCATAAAAAACCTGAGTTTTTCTCAAGGCTTAGCATTCACATTCTCTTATCTTACAGAATTCAGACAGTTCAACGAACAAAGGGTAGGTACCCTTATTGCCTTGAACGGTGTTTGTGGCCTTCTGGATTAGAAAG